>NW_026859254.1:795000-1006872 GCF_026571515.1 Ruditapes philippinarum
GTTAAATCTGACAGTGGTTAAGCTGGTAGCAACTAATAAATGGAAAAAAAAAAAACATAACAAGTAAAGACAACTACTTACAACGTTTTGAAAATGTGTATGAAGAACAGGGAATGGTTTCTTCCTCACTATCTGGTTTGTCATATTTAGGTAGAGTAATAGCTGGAAATAAATGTTCAAACAATGAAATAAAATAATGTCTATTAATGATTTACATTTGTACAGCAGAGTGAACGAAACAGATGATTCTACGCTACAAATGATCCTCTCAGAATAAAGTCCTCAAATATTGCGAGTAAAGTCTGTTTCATGTGCAAAGAATATAGAAAAGCAGAGATAACGTTGCTCTATATTTCTCCTTGTTAAAGAGTTTTTATTTAAAAACCATGGAGACATTTTCACAAAAAAATCTTACGATTTATCTTAAGTTTTTGACTAACGATAATCGTTAGTTAAATTTTAAGTCATTTTCACAAAGCCACTCGCAAGTTAAAATTTTATCCTAAGATAAAAAAATAACTTACGATACATCTTACGACAAAAACATCCCTAGCAGTGTTCATTTTATTTTGATGTGCATGCTATATTTTATTTCTGGTTTTAAAATCAATAAATAAAGAGCTTGAAATATGTATTGAACACAATCAAGTTACAATAAGAAGAAAACAATTATTCAAACTGATATATTTTC
Source organism: Ruditapes philippinarum (assembly GCF_026571515.1). Classification (NCBI taxonomy): domain Eukaryota; kingdom Metazoa; phylum Mollusca; class Bivalvia; order Venerida; family Veneridae; genus Ruditapes; species Ruditapes philippinarum. Next base: position 795,692 of record NW_026859254.1, read on the forward strand.
TTTCTTGATTGAAAATAATTTTATGAATCTAAGTGATTCAGAAACAAAGTTTGCTATATACATTGTATAAATAAATAGCATAAATAAATATAAAGGTGCCACTAGTATATGCTGACAATGAAATCAAATCCACCAAATTTAATTGTAAAAATTATTAATTTTCGAAAATTCTTTATAAAGTTCACATTTAAACAATTCATAACCCTCTTCATCATGACGTAATCAAGTCATAACGGTACACAAGATTATGTTGAAAAATATTTTTAGATAATTTGTGTTATTTATAACGTACTGTTTGCTTAATAGATATTTTTCCTTCCATTTTTTGTTTGTTTTTATTCTGTTTAGATGATACATGATTTTTTATTCTTAAGAGAGAGAAAAGATACCGTTACAAACGGGGAACACCTGTCGTAAAGTTACGATAGATCTTGAACTTAAGATTTTAGTTTAAACAATATTTTATTTATAATCCACACATTTACATAATAAATTACATAAAATAAAATTTACGGATTGAGTAGGAAGCTTGTAAAGATTTTTTGAAAACTCTCTCCGTTGTTTTTATTATGTTTAGATGATACATGAAAACTTAAGATTTTTTTGAGAAAAGTTGATTTATCGTAAAATTTCACTTACGATAAAAATTTGAAAATGGCTGCTGCTGCATATCTTCTAAATGAGATACACTTGACACTAGTAGTGAAAGGCATTGAAGGTATTCAAATGTTACGCGAATGCAAAATTAGTGGTATCAACGTTAAACCTAAAGATGTGTCTTTAATACTTAAGATGAGCTCATTAAGCCTGAGTTCTGGCATTGTCTAGCTTGAGATTCATGCGTTTATATTTTTTTACTTATTCATAGCATACGCGCTATTTCGTGTTCGTTCGTTTTTTTTGAAAATATAAACGCCTTGGGAAACCTGTTTCCCAAATTAATTATCATTAATTATCAACTAATGATAATCCTATTTATAGACCTATTTGCACGTGAGCAACAAGTCACATGACTTGATCGACATCGAGGCAAAGATGCTGAATGATGACAATTTGACGTCACTATTATAAATTGCGTTCAACAATGATGCTCTCAGATTTCATCCACACGGATCTTTCGTTTGGCTAATCTAGCATGTTGATCAAATTCACTCATCATGCAATAAACTATGTCAACGAGTGTCAAAACTGTCAAATTTTAATAGGAAATGATGTTAGGAAAGTGGAGGCTCCATGACTGTTGAGCGTCGGGTCATTTCGTGGAAATTACGTTTCTATTTTTAGAAAGTTAGTTTGTAGTTACATGAATTATCGTTCTTAAAATCACACACGTACTTTCGGTTAAATACTAGGTGGCGCTTCAATCGAATGTAATTCTCCAGGCTGTCGATTTGCCGAACAGAAGCACATAAAAAATTCGACAGACTGGAACCCAGACTAGCCATTGTTAGCATATTAACATTTGATTAAGGTTCGTAAGAATCACTAATGATTCTTCATTTGTCTTATGAGTAAATTATATCGTTCTCAGATTTAACAAAGCTCACATTCATCTATATGAAATGAAGATGCTGAATACTCCTGTTGTCATATACATGTACATTATTTCTAAAGGGTCTTATGTTTTGATTTACCAATATTTCTTCCAATGTTTAGGTATTTAGAAATTTCTGAGAATATGCTTTAAATTCTATTGTTTTCCAAGACAGATATGAAACAGAATAATTCTGAGTTTTTCTTGCTCTTGTTTATTACAAACTGAGGGTGGAGATAAATCTACATTATCTATTCAAAGAATCTTGACGTTCTGTTAATGAATTCGATGAAACTGTGAACATAAATCTTTTTTATACAAATATATAACTCATGCAAATATTGTGTGACCAAAATTGTGTCATTTACCTGATGATTGATATAATCAAAAAAGTTTATCAGAAACAAGTCACCTAAATCAGTGAACAAGGAAGCACTCTGAAACAAATAATGCAAACAAATAATACAATAACAGTTAGTTCAATCAAGTTAGTCAAATGGAAATCTGTTATTACATATAATTGATAGTGTACCCGTTTGGATTGCCTCACCTTATCCGCTTACGGCACCCTGTTATCTTTCCCAAAACGTTAAGTGTGAAAGCGTAGTCTATCATGCATTTCACATTACTACACAATAGAGGATTGTTATGTTCCAAGTCTTATTTTATTGCAAACTTAAGTATGACATTTATTTCGTAAGTATTTAAGCCGCCGGTAATACGTACATGTACTTTGAAACGTTTTATCTATATGTATAGGCGAGATTTTGATAACGAAATAACGAATACGACCATTGCGAAAGCGTGCTCATTGTTTGATAGCCAAACAAGAGCCTTGATTATGTAGAGTTTCAAATTCACAACCGGTCATAATTTTATAATAAAATCTTTTAAAAACGGGTCTCTTGGACAGTACCCCCCCCCCCCCCCACCTATTTATTTTCTCAAATTAGTGTTTGATGTTTCAGTCTTTCCCTTGAGAGAATAAGACTTGATGACGCCTAGGTTTGTACAATAGCTCTCTCATTTTTTCAAATGATCGAGCTTTTGCAGATGATATTGTTGGGAACGCTGGAAAAATGGTTGGCACATGTTATTAATAAGAAAAACAGGTGACATCAATTATTTTGTTCCTTAAACAAATTGACCGATATCTGGTGAGGAACAATTGAAAAGATGAGGAACAAAGTGGAACAAATAACGATCTCGCTGTTTGATTTTTAGGATAAATGTTCGTGAGTAAAAAATCGTAAGGATCAGACAAATTGGCAAACAGAATTATGCCTATATTTGACAAAATCCAGCAATTAAGCACAGCTATAGGCAATAAAAATCTGAAAAACAAGTCATAAATCTAAACGGTTCTTAATTTGCCTAACGTTAAATCATGTTATCTGCTATGAAAGAGTTACACAATATGACGTAAATGTCAAACATCAAACAGTGCCTAACGATGGTGGAAAGCGACTATAGATAACCAAAGCTACATTATTCAAACAAACTACTCTGTCATATCAATAATTATATCAGAAAGAACTTTTAGAACAAAAGAATGATAAATAATGAAATACTCTTGATAAGTAAAGTAAAACACATACCATGAAAAAACAATCTTTCTGAATATTACCACTTATAGATAAAGGTTTGGCTCGGAATATATGTTTAAACAATTAAATAAGATGTCTTTAAATTATCAAAATATGTACAATAAATTGTTCGATACAGATAATACAAAAGTTTCCCTCAGAATAAAGTCGTTAGATTAGTTGTCGAAATTCGTACACATATCTCTATAGTCTTTATTAATATATAAACATTATATAAAACCAGAAAATATCCATAGAAATATTTTGGAGAAGTTGAAATATCATTTTCAGAAAATGTGAATTCGATTGGTTTTATTGTACTGAGTAAAAGTTCTTGAATTTTTCCATTTGTATATTTTTCACAGCAGCTACGCCAATTTGTACCTGAATATTTCAAATGTAAAATTGTCCTTATTGGTAACGGGAGGATTGATGTTTTTAATATTTACTCTGCCTTTTGAATTTTAATACAGCTTGTATCCATCAAGTGTAATCTTATGGACATCCACTTTATCCTCTTACGGTACCCTGATATCTTTCACGAAAGCGTAGTCTATCATGCATTTTCACATAACTACACAATAGAGGATTATGGACATCCACTTTTATAATAAAGTGTTTATTACAATTAACTCAGTAAAATTAGATTTTATGGATGATATTAAAAAACAAATTTCTCGCTTTTTACATTCTTCATAAAAGAGAGCTGTCCGAATATATCGTGGTAAACGGCATTTAACTACAAAATACCAAACGGGCTTCTATTTTATTTTACTGATATAATTTACGCAATTTGCTATGTAAACATGCAAACAAGAGAGCCATCGTGTTCCTTTACCCTAACTTACGAAAAAACCATCACACTTGATGAATGAATCAACCATTCTGACAAATATCAATTACATTGGGCTGAAATAATAGCCATCTAGAGTGGTAACAAGGTTTTTTCACGTTCTGTCTATGTGACCTAGTTTATGACCTCCAATGACCTACATTTGAACAAAATCAGTAAATCATTTTTTGAAATAAAAATGATACCAACTACATCGAAATCCTGGTGCCGTGACCGAATTTATGACTCCCAATGACCTTTGTTCGAACATGATCTAAAATCATCATTGCAGCCTGACAAATTTACAGGATGGACCGAAAAAGTACCTCCAGTGTGTTTGTTTGTTTGTTTCATTTTACGCCTTTTCCCAACAGTATTTCAGTCATATAGGCTCTCTGTTAACAAGACTTTTCAATATTTGATTGTGACCTAATTTTTGATACGATTTCCCCCATATTCTTACTTTCCCACACGAGCCTCCATATTGAATGACTGCTTTGATGTTATTTAATTCCAGAAAAGATTTAGAAATAAAACTATAACCAATGTCCAAGATATGGAGGCTGAGCAGCACCGCCTGACTTAGAATTGAAATATTATCAGTTGAATAAAAAGCATGTAATTGTTTAGTAAACACTATTCTTTGGCTACTTTTTTATCTATTTCTATCATAAACTCATATACATGTAAACATAAAAACAACAAATTTGAATCATCATGTACACCCTTTACAAAGAGCCCTGATCATTATTTGCACCCAAAACAAGCACACATCATTAATTAAACACTTATACATAATATATTTTCACGTATACGTCTTTTATACGAAACAATACTAGACACCTTGCGAGCGGCAACACTAAAAAAACTTATGATCAAAGAAAACAATCAAATCGCCACATTTAAAGAAGAACACAAATAAGAATTATCTTACAAATCTAAAATACAAAATAAACCACACACATTCAACCAACAATATAAACGTCACAACATCTACGCAGCATCAGAAAATAGCTTAAACTAAAACACCAAATATTTACAGATATCTTCAAAAACAAAGCATCAAATATGATAATTTTGACAAGACAAAATCACTCAATACAACTCAAAGGCCTCTCTCCCATATCATAATCTATAACTACATAATAATGGACTACTATTCAATAAAATAAACAACTTTTACAAAACCCGTTAAGTAAGAGTAAACACATTTCACTTAACAAAATGGTGTACGTCTGTAGCACCGACGATTGTTAATTCAAATCTAAAACAATGCCACCTAGGCACAGGTTATAAACTTGTATTACTTTTTACCTACTGATTACCAATATTAAAGTTTTCCAAATATTCAACTATACTTCTCAAAATTTGCTAAACAGAATTGATTAAATGGAATTAAATATAATTAGTTAGGAATTGATTTTTATGAAACAAAGACAATGGAAGTGTTCCTTGACGTGTGTCTGTTGCGGAAAGAGTATGCTGGACAAAAAACAACATTTTGGAATAAAAAAATCAAAAAAATCTTGCAAATCAGGAAATGGTTAGCGAAGGGTGTTTAATGCCGAAAATGGTGTCCGCGGGCATTAATTACGGTCTGCAGCGCCACCGCATGCTGCTGATGAGCCTGCGGACCTTATGATGAGGAATCCGGGCCCATTCCTCTATGTTTGCATGTCTTAGTTCCTGAACTGTTGTTGGTTGGACGTGGCGTGAAGAAATGGCTTTCTGCAGCATATCCCAAGCATGCTCATGTGGATTTAAATCCGGGGACCTCGCTAGCTAATCCATGCGGATTATAGTTGCCTCCTCAAGATATCAGTTTGTGATTTGGGCTCTTTGTGCACGGCGTTGTCATCCATAAGACGATTGTGTCAGCGTACGTTGATTTCATTGACGAACTTTACTGCCGTCAGTGTACCGTTTTCAATGATGTGTGGGTCCGTTTTCCCCTATCACACACCTTGATTGAACCCCCGCCAAAACGGTTGGTTCTGCATCGCATGCTGGAGCTAATTGTTCATTTGGACTTCCCTAGTCCGTCTGTCCGTGAAGTCCACACAAGACATTGACTCATAAGTGAAGAGGACCGGGGTCCAATCATTAACTGTCCATGTGACATGAGTCTGCGCTCATTGCAAACGCTCTTGAATATGGCGTTGTTTGAGTGCGAATTGCTGACCTCCGTTACCTTAACCCAGCATCATGCAACCTGCTTCTAACAGTGTGTCTGCTTACACGAACACCAGTTGCATTCTGGAATTCGTCAGGTCGTAGCGTTCGAGAACCGTTGGCGCCTGGACTGAAGGACAGTACTAGTAAATCAGTCCTGGGCTTGAGTCGTTAAACGTTCCCGACCTCCGGCATGGCCCTGCAAGACATTTCCAGTCATTTGGAATCGATTTCACATCCTGGAGACAACGCTCTTGGATCGCCCAAGGACATGGGCAACGTGCCTTTGTGAACGGCCAGCCACCAACATTCCAATACCCTTGTTCATCTCATCGTCACTAAAATTCTGGAAACAAAGTGACCATTAATCACAACAAAATTTCAAGAGAATTGCAGACTCGGTTTGATTGAGTCTGTACATGAGGGATAATGAATATATAAGTGCAACATCCCTCACGCCCCTAGCACCGGCTTGAGTGGTACTCAATTCTCAACACTTAAAAGTGCTGGCATCAATGATCCCGAAGGACCAGAAAATATAACAACACTGAAGTGAAGTACGGGGCAACATTGTACAGCTGCCACATGGCACTTGACACCTGCTGTTGTGAAGCATAAAATTCTGGAAACAAAGTGATCCCTCGGAAGCATAAATCACAACAAAATTACAAGAGAATTGCAGAAGACGACGTCTTACCTGTCGATTTGCAACAGTTTTTTTTTTCGAACACAGTTTAACAATAAAACGAGAGAAGTCTTGTACACGTTTAAGTGAAAGCACATGGCCATAAAACACCAAATTTCCATGGGTATGCTTTTCCACGTGCTTATCGTGCAAGGTGTACATGACAAATCGATAAATAGATGATTATGAGGTCCCCGTGCAGGTGTATTGTTAGCGAAAGTATGATTTCAATACGATGATACTAGTAATAGGACTGAAATATGCTGTGTCCAAAAGGGGATCCTTAGCAAATTTTGAGTTGTATATTACGTATACTCTTTCATAAAAAGCACCAACTTGACACCGGTAATAAGATTTATCGATAACTGATGTCTCACTTCAACAATTTACAAACTATATCTTTATCGTTGATAAAACTTATTAACGATCACAACAAATGACTCCCCAAAACGCTTAATATTATCACAGATAAAACAGATAAAACTGAACAGCCAAATATAATGCAACAACCAAAACAATTTATCACAACCAATGAACCCTGATCAATTAAGATCTGAACAATTTAATTCAACCAACTTCAACAAACCAACAAAACTCCCTCCAAAACAACAAAATTTTCTTCTCCAAAATAAAAACGCTACATACTAAGTGTGCCGTCCCTAATCTGATGTAAATTTTTCACAAAATTTGCATGATAGTTAAGAAATATTCGCTAGCTTTGTTACAAATTTTAAGGATATTTTGACCCAAAATTTACGTTTAAAGTGTAATAAGTGTTTCCATATTTTGTCTATTTAATTTTACCCCAGATGCCACATACTCAAACTTGTGCTAGAAAGCATCTTACAAGCTTTCCGACAAATAATTAGAATATCAGGGGCTGAAAAATGTTATCTCTAGAGTATTAACAATATTTGGTATCTGTGACTGAGGTTTTTGCCAAAGATGACCAACAGTCAAATTTGTGCTAGAAATAATCTAAATAACCTTTCTAACAATAGACCAATGTATTTAAAGTAATTGACAGACCAATCAATTGTCATCCAGTATTTGGCTGGTTTGCACTATCATGCAGTGACTGTATGGTATACCCTTGTTTCCTGGGTAAAGGTATTGCATTGTTTACCCCCAACCACGATTGTTGGAAACGAGCCAGATGCTGGATGGCAAATGATAGAAGTCATTAAGAAACAATAATCTTCACGGATTCCATATTATCTTACTCTATTTGTGTATTCTGAGTAGAAACAGAATTTTAACTGTTCAGCCCGAGTACTGAAGTTTAGAATCGATTCGTTACTTTTAAGCTAAATATTAGCCTTTGAATTCTTCATTTTCTAACGTAGGTCATTGCAGTCGCAATTGCACTACTTTGAACCAAAGTGTTGAGAATGTTACACTTCCCTTGCTTAACCAAAATTGCAATGTTGATGAAAAAAATAAACTTTTAAATATTCTCTCACATTTAGATATACATGTGTACATAATATACAAGGGCTGTCCCAAAAATTCGATGTTAATAGCATTTTAAATCAGGATAAACATTCTTACTGATAATGAGTATGGCATTGCTCAGTGGGCCTGCAAAAAATTCCAAAACGATAAAATTGGTTCACATTAACAGAACAAATTATAAGAATACCTGCGACCAACGTCTTAACGCCATAAATAAGTGGGGTGACATAATGTCAATGATTCTGCCTCTAACTATCACCTAGGTATGAGAGACACTTTTGATATCAAGCCAATTATTTATACGAGACAAAAGGCAAAATTCTTTTGGAATACTCAGCACATTCATTTTTTAAAATTTCTGAGATACTACAAATTATTTAATAGACTGTCTTCGTAAATAATGTGTTTGTCTTTCTCTTCGGTTTATGGTCGCCGGACAAGAAGGTCCTTTTTGCAATTTTCCTAACAAACTCATAAATAAGTTATTCAGAGACAATAATAGTGTTCTGTAACCAATGCAACTGATATAGTTTTGCTTGGCATGGATTTATAAATTTACACTGTCTCGTTTAAAAAGAACATGTTGGGGCTAACAGTGAGATTTTGTATACCATTTACCGGTTTAACCTCCGCAGTAGTGCTCATGCTGCTTATCGTTTCAAGGCGTCGCCCCTCTATGATCTTAAGTGGTGTTCTATGTTTATTAATGTTTAAAAACACGTTTGTGCCTTCTTGGTTTTTCGTCTACCTTAAGTATCTTCCCTTCCGCTAGTGTTTTTTCTCCATACCCCTTTCTCTCCGACCTTCAATTGGAATTCCTACACCCCTTTACTTTTATCGGCCTAGGGATCAATAGTTTTTTTTTAATTTTCTTGTCGCTTTATTTAATGATCTATTTTGAATTGTATAAATTAACATCCATCCGTGCTTTTCCTTGTGCCATGTCCTGTTTGGGATTGGAGTCCTGTAGGGCTCCTGGTCGGTAGTCCTGGGTTGCAGGGTCATGTAGGGGAATACATCCATGGATTGCTATCTTTCCTTATTTATCTTGTTTTCATATTGATATTTATTCTATTATGTAGTTTTCAATCTGCGATATGTCCATTTAATAATGTTAGTCTTAAAAGGAATCTGATTTTGAGTGTGTGTTAAGAAACCGCCTAAACGAGAAACGAGATAACCCGATGAAGATTCCACATTAAAACTTTTGCAAATCGATAAAATGCCAAAATATGACATAAAACGCGAAATTTTGGTGACGCTTTATTATTAAAGATACAGTAGACAGAGGCTTTCCGTTGTTGAAACTTAAGCTAATTATAAGATGAATTAGTGATTGCAATACTAAAAAACAACAGTACAAATATAAAAAGGGACATTGGACTTGTTAGGAAGCTAAACGCTAAATTATAGGTCGTATAACCTGTTTGGAAATATTGTAGGGCATTTACAAGCACACACGTGCTCGAATCAAAGTAGAGATTTCGAATTGTACACAACACATAAGTACGATAACTCATCTACAAAACTGCTATGTTCTCACATCCTAAAAAATTATAAACAGACAAAATTGCCAAACTTCTGTGAAGACACTTTTAAAATTGGGTAAACATAAACAATACTAACAAACAAAATATAATTTCAAAAAATCTGCTTTCATATGATAAATCATAAATACTCTTACTCTACAGGTCCTTAGATAAAAATAAGTGGAGAATCAGGTCACCTCGAACAAAACTTATCTCCCATACATTAAGATCATAACATTTTATGTCGATTTGTTTGATGAGGCATTTAAGCCAAACTATTAAGGCTTTTGAAAGCCTTCAGTGAACGCATCAGGCATCTTTGTATGGATATTGTGTTAAACCGATGCTATACGTCTATCGAAAGGCGAGGATGGGTGTCTGAGGCCAAGTTAAGTTGTATGCATATACGAGTGCTGATAATAGAACTTCCGATTCAGTTTAAATTTTATCCGGCAAGGTACATAGCATATATATGCAGAAATTTCTTAAAAATCTTTCAGCTGGAGATTGATGAAATGTAATGTACATATCAGTATAGTGACACAACTCTCGAACACCTCTGTATTTAAATTCCTCCCTTTGCTCACAGTTCTTGCGAGCAGGATAACAAATATTTTTAAAACAGTTATTTCGACATTGCACGCACCGTCTAATTCTTAGTCGGCATAGCTCGTACATATTAAGTTAGGTGATCAGTAAGGGGTGTTGCACTTTTTCATTATCCATTATACGAAATCAAACATTGTCTGCAATGTTCATGTAATATTTTTTTTTATTAATTCTTCCTTCTCACAGATTTTTAAATGTTTATTTGTCCTTTAGCTGTTCAACACTTCTGAATCTTCCGAAATTATACCAACATCCTTTGACCCATAGAGAAACAGTCGACGATAGGAGATTCCTCAATATACAGACATAGCAGATAGCATAATTTTAAAGTACAAACGTTCAAATAGTCGCCCTACAAATCAATACACAGCTATTTGAACGAAAAAAACCTCTAGCTAATGAGCAGCATAATTGATGCATAACAATCTGCTGGCGTAAGCATGACGCTTTTTGACCACAATGCTGAATTCAATTCTGAAGTCGATGCCGAACCTAATCGAATTGTCCGTCTTGCTCACAAGAACAACCTAACATGGAAGGGGCGTGTTTTTGTTTTGTTTCTTGACATCTTAACAAAAGAATTGACTTTAGAATTGACGATATTGCTTGCAAACGGTCAAGTGAACGTTTACATTTTGAAGATAAATCCTTAACGTTTTTTACAATTATGAAGATGAAAACTTAATGTTTGAGAGAGTAGTGACCAAAAGGTCAGAGTTTAACAGTGTAGCAGCAAGGCATCCATTCAGGATATTAGAATGTCCAACAGAAGAGATACTTTGTGAGCTTTTCTGACTTAGCAGTAGTCTTATTGACTCTTTTAAACAGTGGTGTTATAACTGCAAACCATAGATTGTTCCTTAGCTTGCCATGAAGGATCTAGGGTTGTCTGTGAAACAACAAGAAAATTGGAGACTGTAACCAATAAAGAACTTACTTTCACGTTGATTCACTAAATAGAATTGTTCTTACAGTATTAAGACTGGTGCCATGTGAATTAATAGTTGGGTAATCTCTTTTTCCTTAAAAGTCGCTCAATCTCCAAGATGAAGCTTTTTCGATCTTAAAATGGCATATTCTGAATGGATTTAACTATGAGTATGCTGTTTAGCTTATACTTCAAAATGATAACTTCTTCTCTCTTTATCTTACCAGATCACATTTTGAATATTATATAAATTTTTGTTTTGTGTGACAAAGAGAGAAGCGGGTATGTGAAATGAACGTACATTTAGTGATTACTTCACACTCTGGCCTTCATTTTTATCAGATTTAGATAAGAACGACTCTCCATATACATATACATGTACATCGGTCAAATGATTTTAATCAGCAAGTTTATAAAATGTTGCATGTTTTTATAACTAAATCACCATTCTCCCAGCCTTGAGAAAACTCAAGTGGTCTGACGGACCAGTTTTTTGTAAATTTAGGTGGTCCTTGCCAAAATCAGGTGGTCTCGGACCAACGGATCACTGCTAATGTCGAGGCATGTATATACATTTTATTTCTAATGAAATGAAAAGTAACATAAAGGGAACTCAAATGTGTTCATGGCATATGATTGGCATATGAAGACATGTAGTAAATTAATTGAAATAACATACATGTGAGTGAAAAACGCAAAATAAAATGAATAAATACTTTCTATTACAAAATTTATCTTTTTATTATATGTTTATTTTTTTCACAAAATGCATATTTATCAATTTCAATTTCTTATTTAAAGTGTTGCAAAAATTGATCCACACTGTATATTATACATGAACCATTGTTTGGCAGAAACTAATTAATGATAATGAAACCGTTTAGCAGAATATACAAAATAAATCTTTTTATCAAATAAAATTGGGCTTACAACAGAAGTGTATCTAAGAAACATCAAAATCATGCCATAAAAAATAAAAACCACTATAATAGAGGCTGTCCAATGAGTATAGCTTCCATACTGAATGTTTTGAAGAAAGAAGTTGAATGAAATTATATTATTTCCATTTTTCGTTTTCAATAACTTATGTTATGAATAATCTTTTTTATTAGTCATATATCCAAAATAAGAACTGCTAAGGTAAAATGAACCTCTGTACAATGACAAACCTGCAGTGTAACGCTAACAAATATCACAATTTAACGCTAGACAAATGACATAACGTTAAAATATATGCACAACCGTGCAATACCATTTTCAGGAGATTAAACTAAACGAGTATGTGCTTTATAACTACAATGTCTATAAATATCTACAAAATATGACGTTCGCGCGTTTACCGCACACAAGAATTATCATCGCTTTACAATATTACAATTGTAAAAAAATGAATTTCAAATGAGGATCAATTGAACATGAAATTGACAATGATATGCAAATTGAAGAATAATTATATCAAAACAAAATTATTCTTAAAGGATATGTAACCCATGTGACAAAAAGACAATTATTTTACAGCATTTTAATATCTTCCGGACTTTCACCGAAATGCTGCATTTACGATTCTTTCTAGTTCGGCCTCTTTATTATTGTTATTTATTCTACAATGATCTAAAGGTAATGATGTAAAGGCGCGTGGAGTCTTTGCCGGGCTTTTGGCCGCGCTTGAGCTCTCGGCGTACAATGAACTTGAGAAAATATTAAACCAAAGATCTTTTTAAAGCCTCAAAATCAATGAAAATATGGAGAATATTCTCGTTCGTTTCATATGCGGATGCGTAACGGTTAACGTGACCGAAGGTAAATATGAAGTCAGTTAATAATTGTATTTGTGATAAAAAGATATATTAATGAAATTGAGACGAACACAATGACAAAATTGAAATTTTGGAAAATGTATTTCATACTTACCTTGCAATTAGTTGAAGAAGATTGTCTCGAACTTACACAGTTAAATTATCCAAATAGATCAATTATAAAATAAGAGGTTGCAAAAAATTCAATTGAATTGAAAAAAATAATGAATTTAGGCGGGAAAATGAGCAAACTTTACCGACTTCAGGCAATTTTTTGTAAAAGATACTTGATTTTACAGGCAACATCTGTACCAGCGTGTGAATAAATTGGATTCTTTTCCATCACAAAGATGCAGATTGTAGAACAGTGTAGAATAGAATGATAACTTATTGCTATTCTGTAAAATATGATAGTATGCTGAACGTAAACACGCTCTTTATGTAAAGTCTGAATAATGAGTTATGTTTAGAACACACAAAATGCTTCAGAATATAGTTTTTGTCCATTTAATTGTTTAGCCTTGTTTTGTTCTGTCATTATCAAGTGGTTATTATCAATATTGTATGTAAAGTACTTATATTTAGAATGGGTTTAACCGTTTGAATGAAGTTTGGAGTTTACTTTTGCTAAAACTGAATTTCAATTTCACGAAATCTACCTATATAATTGGTAAATAATAGATAACATGGTTGTTATCGATCGCCATCCCTGAACGGAGTTGCTGAAATACATCTTAGGGAAAATAACGGAATTTAAAATGAAGATCAAACTTGGCGTTGTTGTTTTAATCGGAAATGTATTCATGTAAATGCCTGTCTGTGCTTATTCAAAGTTTCTTACCAACATCGCTTAGTAGGTTTGTGCTTTTTGAAACATTCCTTTCCTTACTGTCTTGGCTGAAAGATGTTTCTTGAAGAAAGCTGACACCTTCATAAGGATTTAAGTCTTCTTCCTTTGCCTATATCATAATATAAATTTGAAATCTAAACAGTATGATAAAATTGCATCCTTATTTCTTATAATTAGCTATGCCTAGTTAAATCACCTATATCGTAAAAATTCAAAATTCTAAATCACATTATGTTTGCAATTGCTGTAGTTTTTTAATCTTACGTTTTCAGAAATATACATTGTTTAAACATGTTATATGATGTACCTAGTTCGGTCCTTTAAACCTTTTTGTTTTACATCAAAACGATATTGATCGTTAGTTCTAACGTTTTCTAATTCTTTTTACTGAAATTCAACACAAGAAGATAATCAGTTCTAGCAAAAACTGAAGTCTCATCATGACATGGTGACAAACTTACATAAACCATGGTCTGCAATATACGTTAGAATTTATTTAAAACAAAACACTTAACTGCGGTTGCTTGCTTAAATACAACAAGACTAGCTTCACTGTGTACGAAGAATTTTTGGACAAAACGAGAGATATTAAAATGCAGCATTTTCACGGACCATCACATATATTTACGACATTTAAAAACAAACAAAATGATTAAAAAAATTAAATGAAGCATTGTGCAAAGACATTTTAATGAACAAAAAAACGAGGTGATGACTACGTTTTTTAAAATTAGTCTATCTATGATATTGAACGAAGCGGATCTATGATATTGAACGAAGCGGCAGTGTCTTTCAAAAGTTGTTTAAGTGAGAGTGATATACATACACAAAGTCACAAAACCTGTCGAACAAATATAAAAGCACATTATTTTCCGTATATTTCAAAACACTTGTCAGCATACTCATATTAAATCACTGCTATCTCATTTGATGACAATTGTTATCCGAACATCTCGCTCACAACCCTTAAAAACATAATTCTTAGTACATTTTATTACCCCTCACTTTTTTCGTAATGTTAATTTCCTATAGGCCTCTGGGAGTTATTCTTACTGTTAATGCAAGTGTACCACGTGACTAAGACTTTTGTACTGTTACATAGGTAACAGTATCTTTAACAGTATAAAATCTGGTCACGTGGTCTATTTTCTAAATAAAATTAAATAAAATGGCCGCCATTTTTTTTGCTCGATCCATTCTTAATTTCGACGTTTAACCCCGATAGGACATCAACATTTTCTCTGAAGTAACTATGACACCAATAAATATTAGCTGTTTACACCCTGGTGTGCTTTTCGCGTAATAAAATAAATTTTTTTGTTGAATATTCAAAAAGTAAACATCCGCTTTCAATGGAAGTAATTGCAATGTAAATAATTATGTGTCAAACTGGAACATGCAGACAATTTAAGCATGCAACAAAGGATTATTTAACAAATTTAATCAGTGAAACGTTACAGATATGGTGGACAGACTTGGATATCATCGTTCTTTTGTCAAAAACCATGCGACGAATATTCTGGAAACAGAAGGATCAGATTTGTCAGATCATAATCGTATAAATGGGTTAGTGTTTTGTTTTCTAAATAAAACACAGCTTATTTATGTTATGACTAGTAGATATATCATTACTTGCTTAAAGAATAAAAGAAAAAGAAAACGTCTCAAGTAGACCTAAATTACACTTAAAATTTAATATAATATAGTTAAGAAGAAAGGTTTGTAAACAATAAATGGGCATCACTTTTACTGAAATACGAGCTTAGGCAAATCATTAATGAACCTACGAGAGTGACAAAAACAGTTCATCAATAATTGATCACATTTACACAAATAATCTTGATAAAATTAATGAAAACTTCGTGCCACAAATTTGTGTCAGTGACCATTATCTAATATGTTACACAATAAGAAATAATTGCACAAATGCAGGTTATCACAAGGAGTTTTGCTAAATTTGATACAAAATCGTTTCACAAGTGAACTAAATGTTTCTAATTTTGATTATATAGAGACACTTAATGACCCAAATGAAGCTTTTGAATTGTTTTATAACATGATAAATAATATTCTACTGAATTATGCACCATTTAAAATTAAACGTAAAAAAGGGACACGCAGCCACATAGGTACGACGGAGAAATTAAAATGCACGCTTGAAAGGAGATAATTATAAAAAATCCAATCAGTGGGATTTATATGAACTATTGCGGAATAAACAACACAACAGAAATTACGTCAATAATGCCGCCAAGGATAAAAAAGACCCAAGTACGATTCGGAAAAAATATTAAAGATATTACTAACGATAAAGATACTTACGAGAATATCAGATTGCCTAATTTCATAACAATATATATGGCTATATAATAACTGGGGAAAATAATATTCTAAATGCAAACAACGATCATTTTATCAATATTTCTGATTCCCTAAACAAATCCAAATTCAAAACAGAAAATTTCAAATCACTTGAAGAACAACTGAACAAAAACAAGGGCTTACTTTTGTTATTGACGAAATCGGCCGCGTATTCAGAAAGCCTGTGGTGACTTTTTAAGCATAGCAATAGCCTATATACATGTAATTATTAATTCCATTAAAAAAGTCATTTTTTCCTCATACACTTAAAGAAGCATACGTACTCCCAATTTACAAAAATGGTCCAAAAGGAGATACAAATAATTATAGACCTATTTCAATTTTGCCAACAATATCAATTTTTTGAAAAGCACATTGCATCACAATTACGCATTTAGATATACGAAACTTATATATCACTCATGAAAGTCAGTCGAGTTTCTTGTCAAACAATACGAATTCTCCTTCTTTAATGATTTAGATGAGGGTTGTTCGATCGGCACAGTATTTTAGGACCTAAAAAGGCATTTGATTTGATAGATCACAACATATTATTGCATAAGTTAAAATTGTACAACTTTACAAACGGCTCTATAAAACTTTTCAAATCATATCATGAAAATAGAACACAGTTTGTCAGATATGGAGATAGTCATTCAAATAGTGGAACTGTGAAATCAGGGGTCAAGAGTCTATATTAAGCCATTACCCTTCATTTGCGGTAGTCAGACTATTCTCTCCCTTACCGTTTCCTCCCCTGACGTTTCCTCCCTGACGATTCTCTCCCTATTTCGGGGGAGAACCGTCTGCATAATTGCAAATATGCAGACAGTTCCCCCCCCCCCATATTTATTTTTATTTGTATATTATATTTGAAGTATTTAGATGTTAAATGAAAGGGTAAGTTTATCATTAATTGATACAAATTAAAGAAAAACTATTTTATTGAAGTATTTAGATGTTAAAAATGGGTATATTTCAATGTGTTTAGTCATTAAAAATAATTATTGAATAATTAATTTGATAGGGATAATAATAAGATATTAATTATTGTGTTTTATTTTTTTTCTTCTTTCATCTTAAAGATTAAAAGTAAATATTTAATTAATATTTAAAAACATAATTTTATTAATTGATTGTTTTTCATACCTGAAAAAAATTGCTTTGATGTTAAACTAATTTGATCTGTCTAAATAATAAGTGAATGTGCCTTTAATTAACAATTAAAATGTTGCAACAAACAAAATTTGTTTATTGATAAAATTTTGCTTATATAAGGATATCATATTTCTAAAATATTCATTGTATATGGATAATTTATGGTGTTACTATACTGTGATTACTAAGCATTGAAATATAATTTGGAATTTTTAAAAAGTGTTTGTAGAAATTAAATTATGTCGGATATTTGTTTAGAGTGTGCTTCATATGTGCATCCAAGACAACATGGAATTTCATGTGACTCTTGTCATAAGTGGCAGCACCGCACATGTGGTACAGGTAGGAATTTTTTTTTAATTTCATAGATGTATGAAATTGTTGATTTTTTTTCTTTTAATTTGAATAAAGGTAATATTTGAAGATCTACTGACTGATGATTACAAAATGCTTTTTTTGAATTTGAAAGAAAAAAATCCAAAATACATGTAACAATGTAAATAAGCAACATTATTCATGCGAAATTAAAAGGACTAAAGTAGAAAAAGACATCTAAATAAATTCGGTATAGATGGATACCAAAAATAAGATCCCTGCTACAAAAATAAGATTTATTTTTGAAATATTGCATTTATCTGTTGAAATAATTAATATGTATTTTTGTTGTTATTAAATGATTTGTATGAATGAACTAATAAAGAATGAAATGTATGACGTTTGTTCGGTACATTATGGTAAATATCCCAAACAGTATAGAAAGAAGGCATGCAAAAATTCACTATTCAAAATTTTATGTTTGGGTTCTGACATTTATTATTTCATTCATACAAATAATTGAGGTGTTTATGTATTCATTACTCAAGAATCAAGGTGTTGATTAGATTAAAATAGCTGCGAAAGGGTGGTAATATATTACTGATACTGTATATCATATATATTATTGATACTGTATATATTATATATTATTAAATTTATTCATAAGAAATTTCAGTTAAAGAATTATGATCTAAGTATCTGTATTTTTATTATTTATTTGGTATTATATATTGTTTCATGTTAATGACTAAATGTTCTTTAAGTCAATATTTAACAATATAATTTATAAATATATCAATATGAGTTTTTATCAGCTTCCTCATTGAAAAATGGGAAAAAAAATCTATGAATACATATAAATTTATAATTTAAAAAATATTGTTTATTACACTATGTGTTATTATTTGATTACAAATAAAGTTTACATAGAGGATATTTGTTTTGTCACCTTAGAGATGGTATTTCTACGCGTCGTGTTCGTCCAGCAGCACGCAAGATTGAGGAAAAGATAAGGGAGCTTTGGAAGAACTATTCTGCAGGGAATATTCAGACCAGTGAATTGCTTGAAGGCTGTGCCTCGGCATATGGTCCTCAGTGTGAAGAATAAACATTTCAGGTTGAAATAATGTGAAGTGATGAGTAGAAACTATTAAGAGGAGTGACATGAAGTAAAATGTGGCTTCTGTAAAAACTATTAAAGGAGTTGCTTTGAAGTTAATGTGGCTTCTGTGACTGTTTTAATATAACAGACATTGTTTTTTGTATTAGAATTAAATTATCTTTTTTAATAATTTTGATATAATTTACATTTTTTTGTAATATGATCATCAATGAGCTTTAAAATGAAAAATTTTCAATTCATGAAATTAATAACACTAAGCATAAATTCGAGTTAATTTTTGATTTCAAATTTATTCTATTTCAATTATATTACCTTTTATTCATATAAATAAAAAATGTCTAACTTAATTAACATATTTTAATTTCCTTGTAATTAATTTCAATAAAATTTATTAAAACTTCATCAATTCTTTACTCCAAGTCATATTTTTTTGTGATTGAAATATTTAAGATCTCAGAAGAAATATCCAACAGAGCTGATTTGAACTTGGTATTATATATTGTTTCATGTTAATGACTACATGTTCTTTCAGAAATTTTGTATAAAAGTAAATTTAATGTGATTGCATACCAGTTGTTGCTTATTTATTTTCTAAAATTTGTTACCACCCTATGTGCTATTTAAACAAATTAATGAATATCAATAGACATTAATTAACATAATTACAGGTGTATATCAGTCACTGTCCAATAATTTATCACCCACAATGAAGGTGTTGATAGGATTAAAATACTTGAAAAAGGTGTGAAATTTACATGCACTAAATTCAGATAAACAAAACATTAAAAACACTTAATTATCAAACACATTATTTTAATAATATTCATTAAGAAATATAACTAGATTAAGTCAAAACAAAAAAGATAACTTATAAAATAAAAATTGGGGGAGAACTGTCTGCATATTTCAATTTTGGGAGAGAATCGTCAGGGGAGGAAACGGTTAGGGAGAGAAACGTCAGGGGGAGGAACTGGAAAGGGAGAGAATAGTCTGTCATTCTTCATTTGCTACGTTAATGATATGCCATTTAGTACAACACATTCTTATATAGATATGCATGCTGACGATACTACCATGCATGCATCAAATTAAAAAAGGGATTCAGAGAACCCAGCAATGTGATGTTCATAATATAAGCAAATGGTGTAAACTAAACAACTTGGCAATAAATCCGAAAAAGATTACTTGTATGGTTATTGGGTCAGAAAATAAACTAAAATCCAAACCTTCTTTAGATATAAATATAGAAGATACATGCCTAAGTCAAACGAAATTTATTAGGTATTTACTTCTATTTAAACTTAAAACGGAATGTTCAAATAAAGTAAGTCTGTAATAAATTACAAAAACAAATTGCTCTCTTATCGTACAGTTTATGCACTGAAATGAAATAAATGTTTTACAATGCCTACATTTCACCTTGTTTTTATTACGGTTGTATATATCATATGGAGTACTTGTAATAAAACTGAATTTTAAAAAGTGTATAAACTGCAAAAACGCCCAGCAAAGATAATATTGTGTAAATCAGTTAAAACGCCATCTTTATAGCTTTTCCTTAAATTAAACTGGTTAACTTTTGAAAATACATTCACGTATCATACTGCATTGTTAGTATTTAAATCTATACAATGATTGACCCCTTCCTACATTTCAGATACCCAAGTGTTCTAATATACACTTACATCTACTACAAATAGAAACATAATACATGTGAGATCTAAAACAAAATATGTTAAAAGAACTTTAAGAAATAATGCTATGCAAGTATGGAATAATTTACATTTATATATTAAAGAGTCTTCGTCTCTATATCCTTTTAAAGGAATATGAAAAAAATTACTTGATATTCAATTTAAATGAATCTGATGTTTGCATGTGCCTGTCAATTTATTTGGTTGTTGTCTATGTTTTTGATATGTGTGTATATATTTGTGATTATTATTATTATTATTATTATTATTATTATTATTATTATTATTATTATTATTATGACCATTTGTACTAAACTGAGGAAATGTACACGTTGAAATGAGACATTGCCGCCATTTTGTAACCTTGTTATAAGATTTTTAGTGTTAAGTATTGTCACTTAACACGTGGTGTATACTTGCATTTATAGTAAGAATAACTCCTGCTGGATTCTGTGAGAACAACATTAAAAAAGTTATGGGTTATAAATGTTTGGTGTTCCTGCTGATTCAAGCCAGGCCGGTTAAAGCAGGTGTCAACAGAAAATATAGGTCTTTAAGAAAAAGGTCAAAAGATCAAACTTCCTTTCTTACTAGAATTTCTTTGATTCATCAATGGAATGAATACAGTGTTGTTGTTTTTTTTGTTGTTTTTTTTTATAAATAGAAGTTTGTATTAGCGCAAGTTCAAGCAAATCGTTTGTGTGTCCATTTATATTTAAAAGGTATACAGTCAGGGGAAGATAACTTTACATTATTTTGAAGGTCAAGGGTTTAAGCCATGCTATTCTTAACGTTAACAAGCTTTGTTTGTTTACTAAGTACAACAACAAATCATAGCAAAGTCTCCAAGACTGGAATTTTACATTACTTTTTTAACGTTAGTCTCGAGGTGTTTGTTGTATAAACCCTCATAAAAAGGTTTGTACAAATTTTTTTGAATTTTCATGGTAAAATTACTTCAAGAGACTATTCTAATTTTTCATCAAGTACAGCTTAACTAAATGCTGATACGTGTATTTAATACAAACCCCGTCCTCATTGCTTTTCATCATTTTCTTAACAACAACAGTGAAAATAATACTAATGATGATTATGAAAAATATCGTATTTACTATATATATAATAAAGAAAATATAATGTCTACTTTACCGCCGCCATTGTAAGTGTGCAATGCTACTTCATCATTTCTATACAGGTCAGTGCTGGCCTGCAATGAGTATTTTTGTTACTTATTAGTTAGTATAGTTAGTTATTTCTAAGTATTATTTTAATCTTAACAATTTTTAAAGTTACAAACACCCAAAAAGTTCTGGATTGTCTTCAGTTATGTTTCCGTGATTTAATAGAAAACATTTTGTTCACATGTCGTGATATACAAAGTGTTCATGAAATAGCCTTTTTTTAGTACAATGATGACCAAATTCACTGTAAAATTGGTTTGAGTAATCTATAGATTAAAGTATATATATACATATGTCCCATCCGTAATGGTTATTCTTTTTATTGAACTACTTCCTTCTATCAAATTTATAATAAAGTGACCTTTGTTGGTTTAAATCTGTGTTATGTTCATGTTTTATATTTTAATCCAAAATATATGGTATAATGTTCCTGAAATATTACTAAGTACCATAGACTTTTTTTAATACATTCTAAATTTCTACAAAAAGAAAAAAAACTAGAAGTACACTATACCTGTTAAGTATCCTGATAAAGCTTCAACAATATTCGAATCGTTGTTTAGTATATTAAATGTATATTAAATATCCCTATTGTAAATCTGACTGTAGATCTAGTGCCTTACATTCTACAAAAACGTTTTTTCGCGTAGCACTACAATAAACTGTCACCGTGGTACATTGTTATAAACATTTTTTTAAAAATTCCGTGTCACGTCATGAACGTAAAGATATGAATAGACGTTCTAAATTTTAAAAAAAACGTTTTAATATACAGTCGGCATCGTACTTGCGTCCACCTTTATTAGGCGACTTTTTTATTAAGCGGCCGCATAAAATCCCTCCCGATGATTTTTACTATTTAATTTAATTCCATTAAACGACTATTTTATATCGCGGCCAGCGGCCACTAAATGTCGGCCCAAATGTACAAAATTAAGTGTTAAAGTATCTATTAAACGGCCGTGACAAACAGTCGTCCCGGCGGGCATTCTCACCTGTGTAATTAGCGAGTAGGTTAGATGTGTACACGCAAACAAACAAATATTTTTCATGGTCATTGGTCACAAATAATTGCCGTTTAAAAACGAAATGAATAACAATTGCAATCGTTTCAAAATCGAATTTTCCGATCGTAATATTTATTGTGACATATTTTGTCAGAGCAATAACGTATCACAACACCGCATTTGCATAGTTTTGTCATGTGCTCAGAGTGACTTCCCTTATCTAAAATGACGTCGGATCGAGCAAAAAAAGACAGACAACTAATAAGACCGGATAAATTGTATGAGGAAATCGTGCATGGAATTGAGTCTGAGTAAATAGCAAATGTCATCGATTGTAGTCGAAATAAAATCGTGAAACGTAGTGGACTAAACATTACAGAACCGAGCCTTTCATTGCTGATGGTGTAGGTGCTCATCAGATGCTTTATAAAATACATGTAGTATCCCATTAAATATGACCCTTCGACAAAAAAACCTAGATATTGAATTTGAAATCGGGGTAGTGTGAAAACAAATTGTTGAAAAAATCAAGAAGTTTAAAACTCATCGCATAAAAATTATCTGGAGCTCTGGGCTGATGATTCTTAAGTGTGTTCAGCAGGAGATTTGTTTGAACATATTAAAATATAAGACAATATGCTTTGTTTCATGGTCAAAATGACCTGTTGACAATATTATGAGCGTAGATCACATTTGTACACAAATTTCTACTAAAAAACAAAAACAAACAATATTATTTCATGCTTTCCAGTGTTTTATTGTAATATATCAGATGATTATATTCTGATAAACCACTAGTGAAATTTATAAAATATAATTTTCACTGTAGCCGGACTATATCTGAATGCGGATGAACAGAAAATCATAAATAAATGGAATAACAGGCAGCAATAAATGCCGTCATACGTAAATTTTGCTTCTTTAGAAAAAGAAAGTCAATGTCATCATACATCATGTTAGAATTTTAACAAAATTAGAGAAATTTAA
The DNA here is from genome assembly GCF_026571515.1 of Ruditapes philippinarum. Classification (NCBI taxonomy): domain Eukaryota; kingdom Metazoa; phylum Mollusca; class Bivalvia; order Venerida; family Veneridae; genus Ruditapes; species Ruditapes philippinarum. Next base: position 819,494 of record NW_026859254.1, read on the forward strand.
CGGAACTAGATTTCAAAACTGATGATGTGACGTCATGATATAATGACGTCACAAAGGAGAATGTGCGACGTTACGCGGCAAAATCAGTAAAAAAATACTTAAAATCACTTAAAAAGCATAAAATAAAAAGAAAATTTATTTGTTTTACATATAAGATTGAAATATATTTCATTCGTGAACACCAGCTATTATATTTTCACTCGTGGCTACGCCACTCGTGAAAATATTGCATCTGGTGTTCACTCAGTGAAATTATATTTCAATCTTACATGCAAAACAAACAAATATCCTCTATTTGATGACTTTTTTTAAAAACAAAGGCATAAATGTAATTATAAAACTGTAATACATATATAATATTGTACATTATTTGTTTTTTATAAAAAAGCTGTTATTATATCTATGACTTGTAATAAAAAGTCTCGAAGTTTCCAGAATTCTATTGAGAGACCACTTTATTAAGAGACCACTTTTTGGCAGTCCCTTGAGTGGTCTCTTAATACAATGTCGACTGTATAGAGGATATTCAAGTTTTTTCTATAAATACATGATTTATTTTCATTGAGTGGTATGAAAATAAATATTTCATGAGTGGCGGTAGCTACGAGTGAAATATGGTAATTTTCATGCCACAAGATGAAAATAAATCATGTATTTATAGAAAAACTTGAATTTTCTGTTTATTATATACATTTTTCTCCTTTTTGATATTAAAATTTGAAAGATTTTCCCTTAAATTTTGTGTACTTGCAGAATTTAAAAGAAAGTAGTCCAGCAAGACACCAGTGAAAATACGGAAAATATGTTTCACTGCAGTGAAAAATAAATTTTTACAGTGAAAATACGGAAAATGAAAATACGCATTTTATTTCATCAATATTTCTCAATATTTCATTTATAAGTATATAATAAATATTTTACTTTTAGTATATTTCAACAAGTTATGTACAAAAATAAGTGTTATCAATATTTATTTCAAGACTTTTAATTGTATTGTTCTTTAAAAATCACCTGATATATCAAATGAAAAACATATATATTTTTTTTTAAAGAAAGAAAAATAAAACATTCCAGGAAATTAATGTTGCACCTTTTGAAGTAGTCTATGCCTTGAGGTTTTGATAAACGATCATGCTAAGTCAAGTCTTAAGTCAGTTTCATAAAACGTTTATAAAATAAAGCAAACAAAATGAAATTTAAAACTACACTTACGCTAATTCTTCCGATAAAACTTCAGTATTGATCAATGAACTTTCGGTTCAACGCGCGTGCGCGGTAAAGGTTTCCTGTTCCGGCTTCAAAAGTTGGGACGAGCCCAAATCATTTGTCAATTACGATTGGTTTCACACAATTTTTTTCTATTGCACAAAAATTGTTAAATGTTGATCAAACATTACTGAGTTAGGATTGTGCATGTTTTGAAATTATTTTTTTAGTAATTTATCTCTGTTTTCGATTGAGTTCCGTCTTTATATAGATCTTTATACTCATTTTTTGAATCTATAACTTTTAAATCATGATTTGTATTGTTTGTATTTAAATCTACTTGTATATAAGTTTGAGGTAATTTAAATCATTTTTTCAACGTTTAAAATTTTCCCAAATATCTACGTAGATTGATTGATTTCTGTGTTGTTTGCATGTACATGTGAAGAAATATATAAATTAATCTTTTTAGAAAAAGCAATATGAATATGATGACAATGTTCAGAACATGTTGCAAGTCTAAGAGCTAGTTGTAAATATCAACATCATTTAGTAGTGTAATTACTGTCAATGTAATAGGAATCGAAAGAGAGAGAATCATTTGAAGTAAAAAAAAAACGGTTGCATATATTTAAGCTGCATTGTTCAAAATATTTCAAGAAAATTAATCTTAATAAAATGTACTAAGGTTTAAAGAAAAGTAAAAAGATTCAAGATATTCAAGTTATAATTTACATGTAATGTGCCGTTTTTGACTAATTTTACAGTGTTTAATCACCAGAATTCTACTGCGAACTAATTCACTGAGGGCTTTTTGTATATTTTGACCTCTTTTTGGTAATTTACGTTGTCTGTAAGTGACGTTTACAGTGTTAAAATTACTTCTTTTTTATTCACTTCACAATATTTTTACTATGCTCATCCTAGCGTAAAATATTTTTATCACAGAAATTTATTGAAAGCTATACAATTCTTACCAAATATTCCAATTTGAATAAAAGAAAGAATAAATTATGTATTGGAAGTTGTGTTCCCTATTAAAGGTCATGTAAAATTGGTCTTTTCTTTAAAAACTGCCAGTTTTTTGTTTTTTTGTTTTGTTTTTTTAATAACACTGTATATTCATATTGTAACTACCTATAGTGTGTAGAATTTTAAACACAACATATCTACTTTGTGTGAAGTTTAAACATGTTTATTCTATATTTACAAATAGACTGTGTAGCAATTATAAATATTTTCAAATATGAAATTTGAGCATAGAATATCTTTAAATACATTTTAAAATTTTCGTGAAAATTATCATGAATCGTGAGGCATATGCTAAAAATCTGACAATAAGAATTAATTATATTTAAATGATTTTCTAATCCTCTTTGGTAAACAATATTTGTCTATTTTGATAAAATTGATTGTTTTTCCTAAGTATGATATTTTTATCGAGTTCCTTTATTATGCCAACTACTTTGCGATGAAGATTATGTGTATTGTTTGAGCAGAATTCAATATTTACATATCAAATATGATAGTATATGTTTTATGATACGCATCTGTAGTGCTCTAAATAGATGCACCGAAGGATAGTTTTTAGTACAAGAAAACCGGAAGTGACAAACCCTTTTTGTATACATTGTACTTACAAAATACATTACTGAGGATGGAAATTCCAATATGAAATAAGTTTTGATGTTGCAGTTTTTCCACTTGAATACTGTTTAATCACCCTTAGGGTATGCTTCCTGCGTTTTAATTGTGTCTTTTGACAGCTTATCTGTGGTATGCAAGCTTCATAACCTCCGACCCCCTTCCAAAATTCAATTTTATTTAGTTTCACACATTGTATTCTCGTTTAGGGAACACTCAATTTCTAACCTGGTGGATAATATGCCGCTTTACATTGAATGGCACTATCGTGTCACATTGAAGGTTTGAAAACCGCCATATGAACACATGTACTGTAACAGATGTTTAAAAACAATTTAAAGTTTAACAGTTCATGTTAAATGTTGAATTCTGCTCAAGCCGGTGCTAGGAGATGTGGACGGTAGCTTGCAGTTACCACTTCCATCCATGAACAGGCTCAATCAAATCGAGCCTGCAACATTTTTATCTTCCCGTGTTGGACTTTCTTTAAGGAATCGGTTTTTGTCTATTGTGTTACTAAAAGGCATTATAATGTGTAATGGAATCAAGTAACAATCTTTCTTCTCTCTATACAATTTGATAACAGTTACCGTTGTTGTCGTTGTTGTGAAAACTGTCCTACATAGGACATTACTAGCTTATTCTGCAAAATGTCTTAATCTGTATATAAGTATTTGAAATAAGGAAATTAGTAAACTATAACATTTCTGCTGAAGAAAAACGTAATTCAACCTTCAAGTATATATATTAATTAAATAGAAAGATATTGGTTATTTCATAAAAATAATGTATGCACGAACTTTATTTGAAATTTGGCAAGTATCTAAACTGTAACCGTAATCTGGGTATAAACTGTAACAAAATCCGATAAAAATCGCTAGATTTACGCTGTAACCCTGCACAATTCACCTGGCTCTATACTGTAACATTGTTTATTTTTTCAAACGTATTTCACGAACAGGAAAATAGGTTCAATTTAACTGGTCATTTACTTTTACAAACGTTTCTAAACACAATCGACTAACGTTTGGTAGATTTACTTTTGTAGGAATGCTTAAATAATGTCGAATGGGAGAAAATGCGTTGGTCTCTCGATTCAAATTTTCAATCTTTCAAATCAGCACATTTAGGGCTGAGAATCAAAACTGCGTCGTATCCTACAAAACGTATACAAACCCCGCCATCTTGGAACGAAAATGGTATGGTTTTGCTTATTACTGTTTGTGTTGGAAATGACTGAAAACCAGATATATCTATTAACATGCTCCACTATTTTCCGCTTCGTTCGGTATATGTTGCTTGCAAAGTTATAGCGAACTTGCAACAAAAAGCGGGCAAGAATTTTTATGGATTTTTGTTGATACGACGCAGTTCTTATTTGCTTTATCCACCGTTTTATCATTCAAATCAAATATATACTCATTTTAGAATTAACCATGAATTTCAAAATATAATTTTACGTCATTTATTTAAAATTCTATTAAAAAGAAATGTTTATTTTGAAAGAAAATAATGATTTGTACGAAATGATACGACGCAGTTGAAAAGAAAATATTATACGACGCAGTTGTATTTTCATATATATTGTTTTGCTATTAAATTATGTGCCGAAGAGGCTAGAAACGTCCAACAACATTTCGTTTTTGCGATTCTTTTAATCATTATGAATACACACAAGCGATCTTGTATGCAACTTAAGTCAATAGCAGAGGTCACTCATTGGTTTCCCAAAAACGGTAAAAATGTAATGAAAATTCTATTAAGGCTTCATTTTTCGGTCGCTTTTAAGCACCTGTCAAATTCCAAAAAAAAAGGTGTATCAAATGCAGAATACATGGAAACACGTACACCCATATGACAACTTGTTCTAGTGTTGCCTAAGCATGCTTGTAAACTTGTTCTCGTGAATTCGTAACTAATAGGGTGGTTAATTTTTCAATTTGTACTTTTATGATACAAAATGTCAATATTCCAGGGTAACGTGAACCCTGTATCAACCCGGAATGATCTTTGTTTAAAAAAGATAAAATTACAAATTTCGAGAAAAAAAATCTTGCTATCAGAAGATAGGTATGTGCAAATTATATGCCAACCTTTGTTACTATGAACAACAATTCCCGACAATTCCTTTATAACTTATGTCGTGTACGCGCCGAGTGTTTGTATTCATTTTCTTTATAATCGGTGAGAACAAAAAAGCTTTATTATTTGAAACTTAAATCAGTAATTGAAATAAAAGTATTATTCCTCTCTTCAATGAACATTAATTTTTTAAGTCATATTATAAGTGATTAAACTATAATATGTTTTTGCAAGTAAGGTATGCGTTTCATTCAGTCATTTTAAGTACTTGACTGCTGATTTTGACGCATTGCGTTTCCTTATCGTCGATGAGAACAAACGGAATGAATTTTATGAAAATTAATTTGATATTTGCAACACAGGTTCATCCTGCTCCATAATAATCTTTAAATGTTTAAAATCAAGCTATAAATGATAAAACAACAAATTATTTTGTAAAGTTGGTGTCCGTTTTGCAATTAAAGCCGGAATGAGACATATCGCGTTGAGTTTTCCATAGACTCAAGACACCATGCATAGACTCAAGACATTGCATATTTATATACCTTAAATCTGAGCATTGATATTAAAGTGTGAATTTTCTATGATAATGAATTGCCTAACACATAAAACAAAGGTTTTCAGAAAATGATTTCAATGAGAATCACCCACTGATTGCATTGAATTTTTTCTACCACCGACATATACTATTTTTGAAATGTAAATATCAAAGTAAAAAGTGATCTTAGAGAGTAAGGAAATATTTCATCTAAACAAGGCATTTAAATGCTATTCTCTTTATAATTATTCAAATATTTGTAATCTTAAAACTTCATACCAGAAGTTTATTTAATAAAATGCTTATTTGTACAGCTGACATGAAAAAAAAAACAACAAAAAACAATTCAGACATGTGTGTGTCTGACCGAGGCCGGGATGTTTATGTTAACCGACTTCAAATCACTTGCCAAGAACTGTTGTGAATTCGAACTTCATCGTGGACTTTTGATTCTTCATTGTAGAAAACTGATCGAGCTAGCTTCAAAATGTCGACGGTTCTCTGCAGGAGCAACATTTGCCAAAATTTAGCCAAAATGAATTTTGTGACTGTATTCATCCCAAAATATATAGTGATAATATTAATTAAGATATTATGATAACTTAATAAACATGTTCATGCTTATCTGAAACGTAGCTTTCGCAATGTAAACTTTCAAATTAAATGTTATATTGGAAATGAAACAGCGTATTCTAAATATTTTAAAGCAACAGCACATTGCTATAAACCGTGAACAATAAGGTTTTTTTTATCAAGCGCAAGTAATTATTCGGTAAAATGAATTATTGGCAAAATTATCCCTGTTAAAAAGACTGCTTAAGAAATACATCTGCGTCGTACCATATTTGATGATAATGCAATATGAACTGTGTCGTATCCACAAAACTTCATAAAAATTCTTGCCCGCTTCGAGTTGCAAGTTCGCTATAACTTTTGTTTGCCAAAACAGTTGTGCAAGCAACATATACCGAACGAAGTGGAAAATAGTGGAGAGTGTTAATACATATAGCTGGTTTACAGTCATTTACAACAAAAAGAGTAATAAACAAAAACATACCTTTTTCATTCCAAGATGCAGGCGTTTGTTTACGTTTTGTAGGATACGACGCAGTTTTGATTTCCAGCCCTGCATTTTGAGATAATATAGAGATAAACTGCCATGCAGGGTCTGAAGAAATAAATGACTAAATACCATGCTCAGTTTCTTACAAGTAAAGCACAAAAACATCATTTAGAAATTAAACTAGTTGTAGTGTGGTCCGCAATAAAAATCGCCTACCTGTCTTCCCCACAAATAATTCTCCATCCTGAAAATTCTATACTGTAATCGAAAAACGCGATACTGTAACACGTTCCCTATTCACACTGCACCTCTGCACTGGCATGTACAGAAGTACGTGTCAGTTCCTTGCGAAAATAAGGCAACCAGAACTGGTAAACTGCTTGACAGCTTGCCAAGGAACGGTGCGGTGGCTGAACTGTGCTCTGGTAAATTGAAATGTAGCTTACTGCCGTGGTCCGCAGTGAAAACCAATACCACCACCGCCATCGTGTTCTTTTGTGTAAACCTGGGTCAAACAGTGAATATGTAATATCAGCGTGAAGTAAATGATAGTCAGAGAGCCAATTTGCACAAAACTGTAATCACTGGAAAAAGTCCATTCTTCCTTCTAGCAAAATTTTGATTGGATCTTTGTCAAACTTTGCAATAATGATTATATTAAAGGTCCCTCGGATGAATTCGAATACCGGTCAAATACTAGGGTTAATCAGAGAAATACCTGGTTATACAGTCTAGAGGTTGTATTTTTCATTTGATTTTCGTCAAAAAATGCCAGAAGGATTCTTTATGTATGTAACTTTATATAACAAAGACAAGATTGTTAAAGCAGATGTCAGGGCGTCTCAACAGAACAATCAAGCTCTGGGGCCTTTAATACGATGCCGCTTTAATTTTGCTACATCCGTTATTAAAGTGCGTGTTTTAATAAATTTACAATTCAAAGATAGATATGTAATGTCGTGAAAAAATTATCAAAAATGTAACCAAATTTGTCAGATTGTAGTGCTGGAAATACTGTATTATTGTTTAGGTTGTACGGTTGATCAAGTTGTACATACATGTAGTTTATTTGGCTTTAGTGCTGTCTTGACCGGGCAGTAGTGAATTCAGAATGTTGTGTCGAACAGCCAGTAGTGCTGATCATGTTGGAACATATTCTGTTCTTACCTTATATTAATGTTGATGGGGTTGTAATGTTTTTCAGGTTGTATTGTTTGGAAGACAGAACAGTTGACTAGTTTGGTTATCAAGTAAGTGGTGCTGATCAGGTCGAAGTATTGATCAAGATTGTAATACTGAATAGGCTATTGTGTTGAGCATTATGTAGTGTTTCAAGCATGATGTAATGTTGAACAGGCTGTAGTTTTGTACAAGCTATTATATTATACATAAGGCTGTGGTGTAGCGTAAAAGGCTTTTGTGTTTAAAAGGCTAATCTGCTAATTGGGTTGAACAAGTTGTAATTCTGTTAACTTTATAGAGTTGCTCATCTTAAAGTGCTGATTATGCTGTTATAGTTGTCTGATTGTAGTTTTGATCAATATGTTATGTCGACTAGGCAGTGCAGTTGAATATGTAACAGTATTGCTGATCTGGTTGTACAGTTAAATAAGTTGTTGTGTTGACAATGCAATTTGGCTGGTCTTCTTAAAAGTGTTATCAGGCAGTAGACATTTTAACATGTAATACTTAAAGCGTTGATCTGTTAGTACAATTGATCAAGCTGTAGTTTTGATTAGGCTGTAGTGATGACCGGTGGTAATGTTGATCAGAATGTAGTTCTTAGGTTGTAGTGTTGACTATTCATAAATGTTAATAGCTAGTTTATTGTATACCAGATTGTAATTTGAATTAGGATGTAGTGTTGGGTAGTCGTGTTCCAATAGATTATAGCTGTACATTGTATTTCTTTCTATAATGATACAATTGAGAATTTGTGTGATGGTGACATCTCCAATGCAATGCGTCATTCCATGAACAGCATCAAATGATCTCCAATAAAAAAAAATGTTTGCCATAAGCCAGAAAAAGATTTGGGTAAATAAATACATGTAAGATGTATTAATATATTCTTAAATTCATAGATATAAAGCCTGCAATCCAGTTACTTGTTGAAAACAGATTTATAAAACGGGCCACATATTCTGAAGATTAATGTTTATATTAAAATAGTAAGACAAGGACAGTTAGAGATAAAAATGGATGAGCTTAAAGTAATATAAAGCTATATACAGCATGTATATGTATTCAAAACAGAACACTTTATAGTCTAGTGAGAATTTTCACAACCTAATTACCTCTTATCTAAATTGTTTATTATCTAAACAGTCAAAAATGGAGCATGAATTTGTCTTAGCATTCAATCACTTAATAATTGTTTATGAAATGATTGACAGCATATTTTAGCGGAAAGTTATGTGGTTCAAATTTTTATATGCTAAAATTGTTTAAGAAAAATAGGGAAAATCTTTTAATTTATCTTGCCATTCATAGGCACACATAAATTATTAAATAATCAACAACTCGCCTGTTGCCATTTTTCAAAATAGAAACATAATTTATGAAGAAGGGAATGACATAGTGATGTGTAACCTACAATTGCAGATATCCCGCATTGTTTGAGGTACGGCGTCTGACGGATCCTTTTCCAACCTGAATATTTGTAAAAAAATCTCACAAGAAAATTGAAAATGTCGTTTATTAACGTGACACCAGAAAGTCATTTCCCAATCCAGAACCTTCCATATGGTGTGTTCTCAACGACTAGTAACGTAAGTTAGCATGACATTCCGTACTTTATTCAAGATCTTGCGATAATTTTTCTAGCCTTATGCGGCATCGCGAAAATATGTTACTTATTTAATATTAGGGCATATTTTTCAGGTTTTCATTTCCTTAATACGCTTTTAAATATCTTTTTTGTTTAATGCATCAAATGTTGTAGAAAATTTAAATATTCAATTTTGTTTTAATGAGAAACAAAAATAGTATGTAGTTTTGTCAAGGTCATTTTTTATCCAATCAAAATCAGTCTCGTGTTCACACCCTCAAAAAAAAATGCATGATATAAAATCTGTCATTTGAGTGAGAAATGAAACAAGTGATGGAGCATGATATAACATGTATATGAGAAGATGCTTATTCTATTCCCTGAATCTGTTATTTCTATATAAGTACAATGTTCAGTGTTGAAAGTTCAGACTTGAAGATAGCAATGTTTGACACTATGGTACACATACTAATATACTGTCTGGTCTGGTAAACTTTCTTTTTTTTTGGCTTCCTGTAGATGGTTGCAGTCCATGTCTCCCCATTCAAACATTCGGTCTTTTTTTGCAGGTACATGTAGTGCTTTACCAGTCTTGTGAACCTGAAAAATCCTCCGGCATTGTGTTTTGAGCTCTAGACTTTCCTATTACAAGATGGACACTAAATATTTTTGCTAATATGGCTGTCATTTAATATAGATCTCCAGATAAGCTGCGTACATGTATTTGCTTAAATGCACAAAAAAATGTCCAAATACTTAAATATTAATAAAATAAAATGTCAGCACAAAACAACTAAAAATTATTGAAATAAGTTACCAAATTAATTATCCTCATGCTTATTGGAATTGTTTTGATGCAACAGGCCAGGCAGAAGTTGAGAACAAAAGTTCCAGTTTAAACATATTATAGGAGTGAGCATGCCGAATTGTAAGGCTGTATAATCATATAATTGTAGGTAAACTTTAAAATCCATTCATTCATGTCATGTGAAAATATCAATCAACTTTGATTAATCAATCCACTTTGATTAAAGTGAAATTCACTTTTCTCCCATTTTCTTGCCTAGTTTAAACTCTGCATTGAATTCTCAGTTGTCTGTGAGATATGATGAGAAGAAAACATTCTTCTGTGTTTGTGAGGTTTAAAACATGCTTGCATACACCATGATAACCGTTTAGAACACATATTCAAGTGAACAAGCTATTGACTTAGATGTATATGTAGTGCTATTTGGTTGATATTCAGCTATTGATGTATCGATACAAAATTGTCCATCATTGACAGCCCTACTGAATTGACATAACATTTTCGCTAATTTTTACATCACAGTTATTTATATATACAAGTTATACAATTGGTATTTAACTGGGGAAAGCTTGATGCAGCAATCAACCTACTCAATTGTATGACAGTATATAGTATCAAAATGTTGTACAATTGTAAATGATACAGTAAGAATTCCCTTGGATAGAAGTCTATGAAAAGAATTAACTGTAAACATGCAAAATTATTTAAACATCAGCTAAAAAAACCCCTTAAACTTTGAGCGTGTTGAGTGTGGGCTTTTAGTCTAGTCCCTAAGTTGATCTAAGCCTGAATTTCTTTACTTTTGTATCAATGTGATACAAAGTCATTTATTTATGAAATATTTGGTTTATACAGAATTTATTTTAGTTCAATTATGTAGGAAGCTGTAAGCTTATAAGCACACTTTCAAATCTGTTCCTGGAACCAACCTGTCCTTAGCTATGAGTGTAAAGTTTCTTGCTCAAGGAAAGAACAACTTGCCCCAGACGGGGTTTTAACCCATGTAGCTAGGGATCATTAGATTACTAGTCTGGCGCGTTTATGACTCAGCCATGCTGCCGCTTCCATGCCATGCCACTCGACCATCCCACCACTTCCATGAAATATGAAATATTTAGCCATTGAACAAGATGTTTTGGCTCTTGCTGTCATTTGCCTTTACATACTTTGTCAAATATACTGATTTTATGGACCTAACATTACTAATTTGTTGAACTTATATAATCATTGTTATTGTTGGTTTTTTTTCCAGCCAAAGCCCCGCATTGGTGTCGCAATTGGAGACCAAATTCTTGACCTTAGTGTTGTTAAAACATTGTTTGAAGGACCAGTACTGGCTAGCCAGCAAAATGTTTTTGAGGAAGTAAGTAATAATGAATATTTCTTTGTTATGAAAAATTATGTGTCATTTATTTAGCTGTTGAAAATCTTTTCCTTTTCTCATTTTCTTGCCTTGTAGAGGTGTAACGATTCATTGATGCATCGCGATCTGCCTTGTCCTGATGTATGCATCGTAATGAAATTAAAAATTACAATTTATTGCGATACAATACATATTTCACCTCCCGATGTATCGATATAGCGGGAAATATTGCAATACACTAACAATATTTTCCAGGAATATAAGGACAAATGTATTTTTTGAAAGACTAAAGAAAGAAAAATAGCTCAGATAAAAACAATGAACAAGCGCGACTATTATCATATCATCGTTGTCATCTCGTTTCCCCATGTCCGCAATCGTTTAACGGTAACTAACCAAGTTTTATCAATTCCATATAAACGAGGTGGTGTTCTTTGAACTTGTTTATAATAAAAAAATAATAAGAGATCTATGCGTTTTCAAGAAAAACAACCTACAAACATTTGTAATTTAAAATAGTGATGATGACAACATTCCCATATGATATTCGTCACATATTTATACTTTCATTTCCGTTGACATCATTATCCCGTAAAAAAACCCAAAACAAACAAACAGAAAATATGTAGACTGCAAAATATTTAGAAGGCGAAACTATAGCTAATTCTCCCTGGTCATATAATTCAAGAGTTTTGGGAACATTGTAGTTTTTGGGGAACCATCAGACAGTGTTGTATAATGTGGAAGACCGGACGTGGAGTGTTTGCAAAATTTGCAAACTCAAAATAAAATACACTGGGGTCGAGCACAAATCTTTCGAGAAAAATGATAGTGTAACTGATAAACTGTTATTTTCACAGTTGTTGAGCTAATTGTAAATCACTTGTTACTATTTTTTCACAAAAAAAATTTTCAGTGTTGTATTGTAAGACTACTATTGTCAAACTGCCATAATTACAGTAGAGGACTTTATTGTTAGAATAGTAGATATTAATTTGCTGTTATGGTATAATTAACAATACCTTTACTCATTAAGTAATCAGAAAAGTAAATTGCTGAAAGATCAAAATCGAAAACCAAGTTATAACAACAAGTTAAAGAGTTTATTGTTTTTGTTATTGTAATAGTTTTATATTATATTCGTAATTATGCTGTAAACAAATGGCATTATTTAATGTACTAAGTCTAAAAGTCAGTATTGTGATACATATCGCATCGCAACATAAGTATTGCAATATGCATCGCATTTCTTCAAAGTATGCAATACATATCGTGAATCGCATCCTTTTGAAAAACATGTATCGTGATATGTATCGTGACAGAAAAAAATGGCAATGCACAGCCCTATTGCCTTGTCACATTTTTATGAGTCCATTGAGCTCCCAAAATAAGGGAAATGGCTGCTTCCCCAGCCCGTAAAAAAAGCCCTGGTTAAGTTGTTTTCTTTTATTATATAGTGAAATTAACTTGCCTTAGATGCATTTGCTAAGGTTGAACACTTACATTTAAGTTGGGTTTTAATAATTTAAAATGCAACTTTATTTCTTGTTAGCTAATTCAGGTATTAATTAAGAACTTAAGACATGTCTTATCTGTCATAATTATAGGTCAAAGAATACTCACTACAGCATGACTCTATATTATTTTTTGTTTCTCAATAGTCTGAAATGAAAAAAGTTGAAGGAAAGTTTATATTGTTTAAACTTCAGAGCACTTTAAATGCCTTAATGGGATTGGGTCGTGCAGCCTGGACGGAGGCTAGAGAAACCATACAGAAGATGTTGTCAGCTAATGAGCCCATACTCCGGGATAATGCTGCACTCAGGCAAAGGTAAGACTTGGGGCTAAGGCAAACTTAATGCTTAGTAGCAGTGTTACCAATAATAGCAATAATTACACGAATGACACAATGAAATTTGCTAAGCGGGCTTTCTATGACACAGTCATAATCTACCTTAATTGGATGTCTTATTCATTAAGTTATTTCTCCAATTATTAGGGCTATTCGGTTTCAATTAGCAATTATTGTTTGAGTATCTGAAAATTATTTATTTCTGGTAACTGTGGGTATGTATAAATTGCTAACCGATTCTGTGCAGGTATCGGCACTGTGCAGGTATCGGCACTGTGCAGGTATCGGCACATTTTCTAACCAACTATTTAACGGTTCTACAAACAGTCGCTGTATACAGGATTTAGACATGTACGGTCTTGGTTAACAAGAGATTTGTGCATCTCATGTTAATTGTTTTAATGCAGATAAGCCTTGGTTCTTCATTAGAAGAAATAGCTTGCAGAAGAGAAGATATTTTAATCTACAAAAGTAGCCATTTTAACCAAACGAGTATCTGAGCTTTTTTATCCAGAAGTGAAATTTGAAAGTAGTAATTATGTCATCTACAATTTCAATAAGGCTTTCAACCTACCAGAAAATATTATGAAGTGTTTAAAAAGAAAAAAAAAATGCATATGATCCATTTTCAATTAAAAACAAAATTTTTGACTGCTTAGATATTTGTTTATAATATAATCATTTAAAGCTCACTTTATTTGTGAAATGTATTTTGTCCTAATCATACCTTGTCACTTGTAACAAACATGTACTCAAATTTGATACAGTGAAAGTTGAGAAAACAGGAGCGGCTTTCGGACCGAGGGTTTTGTCCGGTTTTCTCAGCGGTCCGGTATTCTCAATGCCCCCTTCACCTGTTCAGGATCCTATAAACCGAGCAATGACTTACAAAGGATGTATTGCCAAATAAAGAAATGATAAAAATACTATACAAAATGTTCTCGTTGTTTTTGTCCCATTATTGCATATAAATACAAAACATTTTTGGATTTAAACAAACAACAGTTACCTCATAATGACAAAGTCCGATTACACCCGCATATGTTTGGGTAATGGATAATGATTTAACGAACATAGTTTACTTTGTTTATAATAATGCCCCAATTGTAAATATTGCCTATACCATATTTGTCAGATAAAGATTTTTAAAGTAGGTCTCGGCAAAGTTTCACTGTCTTTAATTAATTTAAATTTGTCACTTATAGACAGCTCTCGTCAAATTATTTTAGGCCATGGGATAGAACTGATAAATGATAAATTTCGTTTCGATTCGTTGTCATTTTGGGAAATTAATATACAAAAAGCAACGCAGTATAATAATACTCATTCATACTGATTTTAACTTATCAATTCCTCGTGCATTTTGGCATTTATATAAAACGGTAGCATCTATACCTTTCAATAAATCAAACTGTGAAAAGAGACATAATTAACAAATCAGACAATAATTGTTCTGTTACCGGTCAGTTAGCGTATTAGACACAACCAATTGATAAGTACACAAGGTTATTCACACCTTCGTCGTCCGGTATTGTCAGGGTAATTGTCTATATAATTGACTTTGTAGTCCCCTTTCAACCGTCCGATATTCGGTTTTCACAGATTCCGGTATTGTCAATGTTTAATACAATAGTTTAAAGAAGGGAAAATTTGGGACTGAATTATTCGTCCGGTATTTAGAGAGTTCCGATTTTCTCAGCGTCCGGTTTTCTCAAATTTCACTGTACTAACTTTGTTAACACCACTCAATAGTATAACTATGAAACAGACAAAGTAGTCAGGGTGGGAGATGATGAATACACCAAATGATGAAATTGTTTAACAGTATCAAGAATATTTGGACTGAAGTAGGTATTTTGTCATTTCACAAGATACTGGGTGTATGTAACAAAGGGCAATAACTCTTAACAAACTTATCAACTAATTATAATTTTCCTATATTACAGAGCATTTGTCTCGCAGACAGAAGCTGTCATGCACATGCCCGCCAAGATTGGAGATTATACAGACTTTTATTCATCGAAGAATCACGCCTTTAACGTCGGGGTGATGTTCCGTGGAAAAGATAACGCTTTGATGCCCAACTGGTAAGTTTCCAGTTTTGATTTATTTAAAGCGTATCAAGCTTCATGCATATATCTGTAGCAAATTATCGTGTGAAATTTGAAAAAGAGTACTTCCAAAAGGCCGTTTTAAAAGAAAAATATTTTTAAAGAGACAAACATGTGTTTTCACATGTAGTAATATTTTGATAATAGCTTAATAAAAGCATAATAGATGCTTAGCACTGGATGTTTGTTGCCCTGAATATGAAAGAATTTGTCATAAAGGTAGTGAAATGTAAACAAAGTGGTATTTTGACTTATCATACAAAATAATGAAGCACTACAACTATGCTAATGACCTATAAGTAAATATTCAAAAACTGGTTCAGCTATATTTCTAAGGAGTACTTTTTCTGGAAGAGGACACTAAAAATAAAAAGAGTTTGAAAAATGATAAAAATTTAGTATTTTGGTGGCTTATTGGGCGTTTAAAGCTACTAACACATTGATATATAGGTTCATAGGGGGGGGGGGGGTGTGGGGGAGGGGGGGGGTTACCTGCAGTCTTTATCAGAGTTAGCTTATTGAAAATCTTAGGGATTTAACTCAATACAAGATTGGAGCAGGACCTCTAGGCGCTTGCAGAAATCATCAGAAAATAGTTAAATATTTTTTTTTTTTATTGCCAACTCTTTCATTTTTTCATTCATTACTACATGTATATAGAAATCGGTGTGTAGAAATGAATTAGAACTTTTAAAGTTGATTCCGTTGGGAGAAAAGGGCTTAGGCGTGATTTTATGATTTTATCATTCAAGTGCTTTATCCAGTATATACTTGAACATGGTATTTGGTGTGGTGATCCAATCCTTTTTTAATCTCAATCAAAACTTACAGCTCATTTTTTTTTAAGGTTTTGGGTCATTAGGAATAAAGATTTAGAATTCATTTTTCTTAGTATTCCAATGTATTTAATACTAAGAAGCTTTAATCTAATGATTTTGTGTAATTATAATGGTGGGGGGGGGGGATACCAAATCAACAAATTTGCCTGTTTATATGTATGGTACATTTTCACTTCAGGACACATATCCCGGTGGGTTACCATGGCAGGGCTTCTTCTGTTGTTGTATCAGGTACACCAATCCAGCGCCCAAACGGCCAGACTAGACCTGATGATAGTAAGTTTAAACTTTGTTATATAGGAAGTTTTCAGCTCAGGGTTTTCCGTCAAGCACAAAATATGAAATTCACCTCTAACTATAATTACGTTATTAATGATATAATGAATGATGTATTTACCACATGTAAGTATTAACCAATCACAGTGTAGATTCATATTCACCACAGTGTTGCATCTAGGCCGCGCGATTGCGCGATTTGCGCACTTTTTATGCAGATCGCGCATTTTAATGAAGTCAGTGCGCGCCAAGTCGCGCATCTGATGATCTTTTCAACTTAATTCAGTTTATCTTCATCGTATCTTAAACGCTTCAGCCATGTTTGTTTTCACTCGTGGTTATGACTAAAATACGTACTAAATCGCGTGTAGCAGCCGACTGAGTCATCTCGCATGTGTTTTGTAGTATTCGTCAATATTTTATTTTTTCTACTTCCGGTTTTGAGCGGACAATAACTGTCAAAAATGCCTGAACGTAAAATAAATGAATTCTTTTCGGTATGTCATATTGTAAGGTAAAAGTATGTCCCCCACATTTTTTTCAAATCCCCCACATTTTTCAATTGAGTGGGGGACAATCCCCCATAATTTTGAAATTCTAGATGCAACACTGTCACCATGGATATGGTAACAGACTGTGCTCCAATGGGAGACAAAAAAATTTGGATTGTGCTGATAAAGTCCTTGAAAGCCCTGGAAAAGTCCTTGAATTTCAATCTAAGAAAAGTGTGGGAACCCTGTAGATAACTGTGGTTAATGGTTGGTGGATATGCTATAAGCTAGTACAGGCTGTCCAGCATCTCTTTAATTTCTTATTTTAGCCCTAAAATTTCTCAAATATTGCCCTAAAAATTGCCCTAATTTTTTGTCAAAAGGTTTTGGACAGCCTGCAAGTACGCTATAAACAAAGAATTTTGGCAAGATAAAGAAGGGAAAAAATCAGGTCACCTAGCAAGTGATTCCTATAACCAAGTGAATACTGTATTTGAGATCGCTGTGAGTTCCACTGTATTGTTTTATAGAATGCTGCTAGGCAGAAATTTGCAATTGTTATACCTTATAATCACTAACTGCAGTTTGATTCATTGTCCATCAATCTATTTCAGCTAAGCCACCACAATTTACAAGTTGTAAATTACTGGATTTTGAACTTGAGATGGCATTCTTCACCGGCCCAGCGACCAAACTAGGAGAAACTGTGCCCATAGAGAAGGCAGAAGATTATATATTTGGAATGGTCTTAATGAATGACTGGTCAGGTACGATATGTGTCTTTGTATTTAAAGTGGGGTTCTGGTGGCAAAGGCTTCTCACTTCCGGTTCCAACAGGTTAAGGGTGTTAGTTCGAAACTGTTACATTATGTCCTTATCTCTGCTTTTATGTTGAGCTCGTAGTTAAATTCCAGTGTTATTTTATCTGCCAGTCTTTTGAAATGATCCAGGGTCCTGAATTGTGAATGTGCATGCTGTAATGAACACTGTTAAAATTTAGCTATATAATTAAGCTGTTAAAACAGTCCTGATGTCTTGGAAAATGAATTGATTTATTAGACGTGTTGCTCTCTTTTCATTCCTTTTTCATACTCACTTTATTCTACTTCACATAATTGAAGAATACAAAAGTGTTAGTACTTGTAACTTGTGTGATGGTTTTCTTGCACTGTTTTAGAAATACAGTGATGTTCAAACGTAAGGTACATTGCACTCCTTCACTCTCTGCAGGGGGCCTACATGGCCGAGTGATTAAAGTCCTTTAATCCACTTGCCTGTCACTGCTGTGTGCTCAAATCTCACCAAGGACTTTGAATTGATTCTTTCATGTGAGGGAGCTATCCAGCTAGTTTACAGAGCATCAGTGTTTCTACCTGTTTGACCTAAAATAATACAAGGAGTGGCACCTGACGTCTTCCTTGACCAGTGAAGCTTGAAAGTCACTGTATGATCTTTGAAATGTTGGCCCAATGTAAAACCCAACCTAAAATATTTTTTACTCTGCAGTTTTTATGAAGTTGATTTTTTTCAATGCATGAATATTTAATTTCTAGCTAGAGATATACAGAAATGGGAGTATGTGCCCCTTGGGCCATTCCTAGGTAAAAACTTTGGGACAACGGTATCTCCATGGGTGGTTACAATGGATGCTCTAAAGCCTTTTGTTGTGAAAAACATGGAACAAGACCCAAAACCTCTACCTTACCTTACACACGAGGATGATTTTAATTTTGACATCAATCTAGAAGTATCTCTGAAATGTAAGTGTAACTTTGACTGGTTCTGATATTTTAATTCAGATAAATTGAAATTGTTTGATAATTGTATTGCCTAAGCTATTTATTTCAGTCTTATCTATACATAGTGAATATGTTTCATAATCATTTGTTGAATATAATGCTCACATGAACTGTTAATATTGTGAAATGTACATGTTGGTATGGGCTGGTGGCAGTCAATAAATTTTATGTTTGTTTGTTTGCTTTTAAACATTGTTACCTTTGAACTCAATGATAGTAAATTTTGGAATTTTCAAAACATTCAATGTATTGTTTAGCTATTATTGTTTATCCCAGGTGACAGTTTGTCTACCCCTAAAACTTTATGCCGCAGTAATTTTAAATACATGTACTGGACAATGAAACAACAACTTGCCCATCACACTGTTACAGGCTGCAATATCAATCCAGGGGACTTAATGGGCTCTGGTACAATATCAGGGGAGGTAAGTCTGCAATATTTATCATCCCTTAAATATCTATTAAACTCATTAGGATAAAAATCTGGAAAAGGATCATATTAGAAACATCAAGGAAAGTAAGTTAGTGCGTAATATGAATCATAGGAATCCACCTTAAACTTTATCCAGGGAGATAAGTGTGGAATATTGAACTACATCAAGGGCAGTAAATGTGTAATATGTCCTAGTCACTGGAATCTATGTCAAGGGAGGTAACTATGTATATCTAGCCACCTGGACTTATATCAGGGGAGATAAATATGTTTCCTGTCAAGAGAAAGTTATTTTATTATTTTAAAAAAAGAAGTGCCAAACATTCTTGTATAAATATTTTATTTTTTCAATAGTAATATTGCATATTTAATTTAAACAATGTTTTGTTGAATGTATATTGTATATATGGGTAGAATTAAGCAGGTAAATACCATTCTTTTATCATATATAATGTTGGAAACATTAATGGTACAAGATGTTATATAATCAACATTTTATTACATATTATAACTACATATTACATTTATTATACACATACATTTAACAGACAGAGGATTCCTATGGTAGTATGTTAGAATTGTGTTGGAAAGGGACCAAACCTATTGACCTTGGTGACGGCGTGACGAGAAAGTTCCTGCAAGACGGAGATGAGGTCATCATGACAGGTTGGTAAATAGCATAAAAATAGCGGTGTGGCCAAGTGGTTGAAGGGCCAGACTTGCTGACCACATGGGTTCAAACCCTGTCAGGTGCTACCCGTTGTTTCCTTGAGCAAGGAACTTTACATTCATTGCTTAGTATTGGTGGTTTGTTCCAGGAATAGAATTAAAAAGTATAGCTTGCAACACAATCAAGCGGAAAAAAATTGTATAAACTTAATAGCAAAAAAGTCTTACCTATGTTTAATTCACATTTTGGGAAAAGGGTTGTGGGGCTCATATTTTTGGGCAATGTGGCAGGGTTCATTTTCATCTTATGGGGAAAGGTGGAGAGGCCCATCTTGTGGGGGAAAACTGTAAAAGTAATGAGGCCCATCTTGTGGTATAGGATGGTGGAGATTTCGTGGGGAGGGATGGTAGGACATCTTTTTGTTGGGAGGGTTATTGGGACCAATCTTGTGGTGGGAAGCTTACAGGGGACTATCTTTTGGGGGGATTAATTGTATGGTGTAAAACGCTACTGCACCTTTATAAAAGAATACATAATACATAAAGTCATTTAAAAAATAGGCCTGTAGTGAATTACTCTGAAACTTGTATATTCCTGAATATCAGTAAAACCTTGATCATATGGTTAGGGTATTTGTAAGTCCTAAAATCGCTGGATTGCAGTTCACATAGTATATTATTAAAAACATTTTAATAACTCTTTCATTATTAATGTATAAAAATTATTGAATAACTTATTTCAGCTTCTTTATAATTTCTTGTAAACAATTAGATGGTAAGTGGTTCGATTAGTGAATAGTAAGGTCTGAATCATGGATGGGATTGAATCCCCACGTTGCAGGTAATTACACAGACTGCAAAATTGACACAAACTTTAAGATGTATGCAATTTAATTTTCATCCTATTTTTACAGGCTATGGTGAAGCGAATGGCTACAGGGTTGGATTCGGGACCTGTTCCGGCAAAGTCCTACCGGCTGCACCTATATAAAAACCATGGAACATTGTATGTAAGACTATGAAATAGTGGTGACAAAAGCAATGTGGTTTTCTTTAACTAATTCAGTGACATGGTTTGAAAAAATGAATCTCCAGAAAATATGATGTGTTGATGATGATAATTCATTGGAACAAAGTGTATGAAAGTCCATGGAAAAAAAGTTATTGATTAGAATATTATATATGAAAGTCCATGGCAAAAGTTAATTTAAAGGAAGATTTTATGTGAAAGTCCATGGAAAAAGTAAATTGATTAGAATATTATATATGAAAGTCCATGGAAATTGTTAATTGATTGGAACATTATATGAAAGTCCATGGAAAAGTTGATTAAATGGAACAATATGTATGAAAGTCCATGGAAATAGATATTTTACAGAACCACTTTGTTTTACAGTTCAATGAAAAAAGTTAATATGTATAAACATTGTGTATGAACATCAGATTCTATGGAAAGATTTGATTTATAGGAACATTATGTATGACAGTGCATGGAAATAGGTAATTCATGGGAACATGTTATGTAAAAGACCATAGAAATTTATGAATCTCCATAGCAATATAGTTTTGAATGATTACAATTGTAACCATGATATTATGTGATAACTCATGGTGGAAATGTGTATGAAAATGTTGAGCAAAAGTCCATTGAAAAAATATGAATCTCATTTAATTAAAGGTATACCCTACTATTTTAGCAACAAAAGTTTTGGAAATTGTAAAAAGAAATGATTGTATTTCCATAGTTATGGTGGTTTAATTATTTGTTACAGCAGCATATCAAAAAGATCTTTATGGAATCTACACAGTAACAGTGTTTTAAATAGTTGCCATGGAAACAGGCCTTGAATGATTTATGGAATGATCTCATTTATTAGATAGGTACTTTAAATAGTCAGTCATAAAACAGTATTTCTTTGACATATAAACTGTAATGTTTTTATACACTTTCATTCTTTTATAAACACAATCTAAGCAAACTTACAAAGAAATATTTGGTTATTAAAATTTTGATTGAGGTCAAATAAATTTTATTATCAGGTCAAATGAACTGAAAAAAAAAATCAAGGCAGGGGAGGTAACTATTTCCCCTGTCAATAGACTTATTCCGGAATTAAGAATATTTTGGGTTTTCCCAGCTATTAACGTAGGTACAATCAAACCTTTACAGTTACAGCTTGGAAAATAAGCAAAGCAGGTTGACTTATCTTTTGTGCCATGTAGTGCACAGTGAAGCTATAAAGGAAAAAGTAAGTTTGTATCTACAGATTTTATTTTACATTTTCCATTTTAAAACTGTCATTCTGTTTTTATACACTGCTTCCGTTTATTCTGGTTCCCTGTCCTATTATGGGCCCCGTAGAACTGGCAGGAGACCAGTCTACGCATCCGTTTTCAATCAGAATTCCTCAGCTTTTGTCGTAATCTTGTAATTTGAAAAGTGTCAAACGATTTGTCAATTTCCCACTTCCGACAAAAGTTTTTAAAACCATCACTATCTAGCAGGTAGTCGCGATATACTGTAAAGCTGCTTATCAGCTCGCAATAAAGAATTTTATTCTATTGCTGGTGAAAAATGAAGCAATCATGTTAAACAAGTAACTATATTGTACATTACATTGGAAATCTTTTCATATTTTGATTTTAAAAGATATTCTTTTCTTTTCCTTTTCCTATTGTTGGATGGTAAGTCATATGTTTTTGATAGACAACTTTATTTTGTGCTCTAATCATGTGTTGTTAATGAACAAAATTGTAATGTTTTTTTGTTGTGTGTATTTTCTTATAATAATCTTAAAATCTTATGTTAAGTGATACGTTAATAAACAATTTATGACAACTGATTAATTAGTTTATGTTTTCCATGTTTCCCTGACACACCGGCCTCCCCTTACTACCCTTTTGGAAAAATTTTATCAAAGCAGATTTATTAACATATCTGTCAGGAAGTGACAAGTTGAGCTTCTGTGATGCTTTTCGTCTGGCGTCTAGTAACTTTTAATTTAAACCACATCTCCTCATAAACCACTTAGCTAATTTCATCCAAACTTCACAGGAATGTTCCTTTGGTTGTCGACTTTAAAAATTTTTCAAAGAATTTAATTCCATGCAGAACTCTGGTTGCCATGGCAACAGAAAGAAAAAAATTAAAAATTCTTCTTTTAAAAACCCAAAGAGCTAGAGCTTAGATATTTAGCATGAAACATCTGCATGTTATACCCCCTGGCGTCCGTCCGTCCGTCCGTTAGCAATTTGGTTTCCGAGCATAACTTAAGTCCCATTTGACCCACAATGTTCAAACTTCATAGAATGATTTTCCATATTGGGTAGAAGATCCCTATTGATTTTGGGGTCAAAAGGTCAAAGGTTAAGGTCACTATTACCTTGATACTGAAAACAGTTTCTGTCCGTTAGCAATTTGTCCGTTAGCAATTTGGTTTCCGGAGCATAACTTAAGTTCCATTTGGCCCACAATGTTCAAACTTCATAGGATGATTGTCCATATTGGGTAGAAGACCCCTATTGATTTTGGGGTCAAAAGGTCAAAGGTCAAGGTCACTATTACCTTAAAACTGAAAACAGTTTCCGGAGCATAACTTAAGTTCCAGTTGACCCACAATGTTCAAACTTCATAGGATGATTGTTCATATTGGGTAGAAGACCCCTATTGATTTTGGGGTCAAAAGGTCAAAGGTCAAGGTCACTATAACCTTGATACTGAAAACAGTTTCCGTCCGTGAGCAATTTGTCTGTTAGCAATTTGGTTTCCGGAGCATAACTTAAGTTCCATTTGGCCCACAATGTTCAAACTTCATAGGATGATTGTCCATATTGGGTAGTAGACCCCTATTGATTTTGGGGTCAAAAGGTCAAAGGTCAAGGTCACTATTACCTTAAAACTGTAAAAAGTTTCTGGAGCATAACTTAAGTTCCATGTGACCCACAATGTTCAAACTTCATAGGATGATTGTCCATATTGGGTGGAAGACCCCTATTGATTTTGGGGTCAAGGTCACTATTACCTTGATACTGAAAACAGTTTCCGTCCGTTAGCAATTTGTCCGTTAGCAATTTGGTTTCCGGAGCATAATTTAAGTTCCATTTGGCCCACAATGTTCAAACTTCATAGGATGATTGTCCATATTGGGTAGAAGACCCCTATTGATTTTGGGGTCAAAAGGTCAAAGGTCAAGGTCACTATTACCTTAAAACTGTAAACAGTTTCCGGAGCATAACTTAAGTTCCATTTGACCGACAATGTTCAAACTTCATAGGATGATTGTCCATATTGGGTAGAAGACCCCTATTGATTTTGGGGTCAAAGGTCAAGGTCACTATTACCTTGATACTGAAAACAGTTTCCGTCCGTTAGCAATTTGTCCGTTAGCAATTTGGTTTCCGGAGCATAACTTAAGTTCCATTTGGCCCACAATGTTCAAACTTCATAGGATGATTGTCCATATTGGGTAAAAGAACCCTATTGATTTTGGGGTCAAAAGGTCAAAGGTCAAGGTCACTATTACCTTTAAACTGAAAACAGTTTCCGGAGGATAGCTTAAGTTCCATTTGACCCACAATGTTCAAACTTCATAGGATGATTGTCCATATTGGGTAGAAGACCCCTATTGATTTTGGGGTCAAAGGTCAAGGTCACTATTACCTTGATACTGAAAACAGTTTCCGTCCGTTAGCAATTTGTCCGTTAGCAATTTGGTTTCCGGAGCATAACTTAAGTTCCATTTGGCCCACAATGTTCAAACTTCATAGCATGATTGTCCATATTGGGTAGAAGACCCCTATTGATTTTGGGTCAAAAGGTCAAAGGTCACTATTACCTTGATACTGAAAACAGTTTCTGGAGCATAACTTAAGTTCCATTTGACCGACAATGTTCAAACTTCATAGGATGATTGTCCATATTGGGTAGAAGACCCCTATTGATTTTGGGGTCAAAAGGTCAAAGGTCAAGGTCACTATCACCTTAAAATTGAAAACAGTTTCCGGAGCATAACTTAAGTTCCATTTGGCCCACAATATTCAAACTCCTTAGGATGATTGTCCATATAAGGTAGAAGACCCCTATTGATTTTAGGGTCACAAGGTCAAAGGTTAAGGTCATTATTAATAACTTAAGTATTAATCAACCTACATCTGTAAAATTTATAGGATGAACAGCTAATTCCCATGTCTTACAAATGCTTCATCCTTACAAAAAAAAAAACACACTTTCGGGCATATTATGCTCCGCCTAGCGGTGCTCTTGTTATGTTTGTAGTAAAAACTTGAAAAAATCTTCTTTTTAAAGAGCCAGAGCTTAGATATTTAGCTAGAATCGTCTTCAAATTGGTGTCTACCAAGTTGTTCAAATAAAAGCGCTGCGGTTAAAATTGGCCCCGCCCCAGGGTCATTGATTTACCTTTTATGTATGTATTAAAAACTTATGTGTTTACACATGCACCATTTCAGATAGAAATATGAACTTTGTGATATCAGTTTTATATCTGCTTTTGTTTAAAGTTTACAATATTGATTGTTCCTTGTCAGAGATTTTTATATGTAGGTGTGCGATTTCAGGGCCACCATGGCCCTCTTGTTCCATTTCTAATTACTGCAAATAGATAGCTCACCTTGTCATGTTTATAAATGGAATTGCCCTCCGTCATATTGGAACATACATGTCAATGTAAGAGGCGGTAAATGGAATGGCCCTCCGTCATATTGGAACATAACTTCGTCAATTTAAGAGGCGGTAAATGGAATGGCCCTCCGTCATATTTGAACGTAAAATTGTCAATGTAAGATCCGGTAAATGGACTTACTTTTCCTCGTGTTACATTGAAACATTAAATTATAGAGAAAAGGATTGTAAATGGACTTGCAGCAATAAAATGTCACCATGTCCACTCATTTGGTAAATGGAATGGCCCTCTGTCATATTGGAATATAACTTTGTCAATGTAAGAGGCGGTAAATTGAATGGCCCTCCATCATATTGGAACATAACTGTCAATGTAAGATGCGGTAAATGGACTTACTTTTCCTCGTGTAACATTAATACATTAAATTATAGAGAAAGGGATTGTAAATGGACTTGCAGCAATAAAATGTCACCATGTCCACTCATTTGGTTTTGTGCACTAGAAGTGCGTTCAATTCTAGTGCATTAGAAATGCACAAGGGTGGGAACTTCAGTTTGAACTTGTCACTTCGGAAATAGCTTTCTCAATGTAAGAGGTGGTAAATGGGCTGTCATTTTGAAAACTGACTTTCTCAATATAAAAGATGGTGAATAAGACTTGTCCGGGTGTAACATTCGAACATTTAAATTGAAAGGATTGTACATGGACTTGCCCGGATGTCATTTGTTTATTTGTGTCCTGCTGTCACATTGGGGAATTGCATTTTGTCATTGTACGAGATATAAACGGACTTGCCCTCCTGTAACTTTGGAACTCGTCTTTGTAAGAGACAGCAAATGGACTTCCAATCTTGTCACTTGTAACTTGTAACTTAAAAGGATGGTAAACGGGCTTACACTTACGAAAGACCGGTGGGGACACTTCAACTCCACGAATTCCCGATTTCATCTTCATGAATTCCCGATTTCAACGTCATGTATTTCCCCGATTTCAATTTCACGAATTCACGATTTAAACTTCATGAACTCACGATTTCAACTTCTTGAATTCACGATTTCAACTTCACGAATTCAACTTCGTAAATTCAAAATTTCAAATTCATGAATTCACGATTTCAACTTCACGAATTTAAGATTTCAACTTTATGAAGTTGAATTCGTGAATTCACGAACTTGTTGAATTCATGAAGTTGAAATGGCCCTATCGGTCTTTGTATACACTTTTGTCGCTTTAAATTTACGGAATGGTAAACTGACTTTCATTCCTGTAACTTTGAAACTTATTTTTGTCAATGTAGGAGATGATAAATTGACTTCCACTCATGTTGTCAATAATATAGATATCAGGAATGGTAAATAAACTTGTCCTAGCTCCTGTCATATCAGAAAGTTAACTCAATGGACTTATTTTCCATGTGATATACATTTGATTAGCGATTTAATTTGCCATACACATTTATTTTAGTCGGTTGTGATGAATGCTATACGCTTATTGAAACACTAACTCGATCCGTTCCTAAAAACAACTAGTACAAAGCAAGGAATGGATGTGAAGCTTCCTGCTCAAGGAAACAACGGTTTGCTACTTTAGGGTTTGAACCCACATGGTCCGCAATCCTAAAATTAATAGTTCGATGCGTTAACCTATCGGCCACGCTGGAATTATTCATATATAATCAATTACACAGTCAAGTACCGCAAACTGATACTTCAGTTATAATTTTACACAAAAAATGAACAAGTAACAGCATTTTCATGGTAGGACATAGATAAAATCTAGGTCATTCTACAGCATGTTTAAGACATTTAGGTCAGATAACAACATGTCCATGACATCAAGGTCAAACAATAACACTTTGATAGCGGCTAGCATAAGGGTCAAATAAAAATACTTTCGTGGTATCAATTTTTAAGGTCGAACAACAATACTTTGCTGGCATCGAGGTCAAATAACAACACTATTATGATATCAAGGTCAAATAACAACACTATCATGGTCATACAAAGACACAATCAATGTCAAACAACAATGATCCCATAAAAATCTTTCATTGCTACAGTTCGGAAGTTACAGTCCGGCATAGCACACTCGATTTGTAATCTCGTCATTGTTGGTTCGATTCCCGGGCTGGCCTACTAAAATTACTAATCAATTCTTCGGATGAGTTTTTAAATCGAGGTCCCTTGTATGAGTGCTTTAGCACTTGGCACGCTAAGAAACCAGAAGAAGCGTCTGGGATTTAGACATCTTTTTGTACCTGTATCTTGAACTATTCTCCGAAAACTAAAATGACTAATACTCTTCTGAAGAACTCGCCCATATGGTCAACCAGTGGCGACTGGCGAATATAACTAAACTCAAATACACACAATTTATAAAATCATTTTAGTATGATATTGCTTTTCATTATCTGATATAAACAAACTGAATATTCATTTATTTTTTGTAATAATGATTGCCTCTTTGTCACACATATATGTTATGATAGTTTTTTTTTCTCGCAGAGCTATGGCACTAAAAGAACACCATACTTTGTAAAATGAACTGAAGAGTTATTCATTTATTATCAATAAGCATATCTTATATAGAACGTGATTGTTCTTATCTTTCCTTCATGTAAGTCTTTAACAATTGCACTGAGGGAGAGATTACAAAATTCAATATGGGTGAGCTCTCTTTTTTTATCTCGTAGGAACACATTATTTAGCATGGTGTGCAGCGTCCGGGCTTGCAGGCGTTTAAAACTAATGATATATATATCGTGTGTACAGGGCTGCAGAAATCCAACCAATCAAATCCGATAAAGACACGATTAGCACTCAAATGAACTCGTACTATCGAAAAAAAGGAAGTAAAATTTATTAGTTTATATAAGAAATATTTTATTGAAACATTTTGCACATATCTTATATACAATGATAACTTGCACAATAGGTACAAGATGCACGAAAAAAGAATGAAAGGAAACAACAACAACAACACAATCTGCGGTTCAAAAATACTTACTTTTTATTGCCTTTTAAGGTTTTCAAGATTTTATGGTCTAATATATGTTATGAAGTTATAATATATTATTGGGTACAATACTGAGTTCTATTGGACTGGTACACAGTTGTCAAATCTATATTGGACGTAGAATTATCATTGAACTGTCATAGGCGCAGAGTGCCTTTCGTGCTCAATACCATTGGCTTAAGCACAATTTTATATCTGAATATCTGAAAGGAAGCAAACTTACGAAGTGTTAAAACATGTGTGTTCCCAAATTTAGTCAGGGACTTTGTATTAAACAAATTTTGTTTTGTATTATATATATTATGTGTATAAATATTTATCTATTTATGATATGATAATCTAAAAGTAATTACCTAAATGAGACAACGAAATTAAGAAATGCAGTTATTGAAATGGTCATCTAGGTTGGTTTAAACATATTTATTTAAAGCTCGATTGCGAAAAAAGTTCGTGCAACTTATATAGTAATCACTTTCGAGTCCGCTTCCTGGAACCAACCAGTACTTGAGTCATATGAAGAAACATGGTCGTAACCCGAGTAGGGCTCGAACCCACGATCTCTGGGTTGAGAGGCGACCACCTTAACCACTTGGCCACCGCTCCACTTATCTAGGTAATGAATCCTACGTAAATCCACCTGGTAAAGCAGACACTGTAAAACACATTTACAATACATTTAGCATATCTTCATTAGGTTGATTAAAAATATCATATAGAAATATTTTAGCGCCCCCCCCCCCCAAAAAAAAAATGTAGGGGGGGGGGATCTGTATAAGTGTCGCAGTTGGCATCATAATCGTCAAAAAATCAGAAATATAATAGCATTAATTAAATATGTTAGATACATGTATAGGTCAAGACTGCTTTTAGATGAAATTTATGAAGATAAAGAATTACAATATAGAGATATTGCTATAACACCGTCGCTGACGTAGGGTTAACTTTTTCGTTAAAGCAGGTCGTCTCCAGATCCAATTCATATTTTCGTGAACATTTTGAAAATGCATTTAAATGTGTAATTTTGTGAAGTAACCAAACAGAAGAAATTTATATATTATCAATATAATGATCAATTATTAATTCGCCAAAATAGGTGAGGTAAAAAATATACATTTTTTTACTTTTATTGAGACTTGATGGTATACGGTTCTTTTTTCACATATGTAAACTTTTTTTTTGAAAACCAGTTATATCGTTGTAATAGATGTAACAGTTGTGTTTAAATTATTAAAATAGTTTTGATAGAGTGTTTACAGGGGCGTGTCACGTTGGGGGCATGATGTGACCCCAAGCGTCTGTGTGCGCTTAGGATGACGTCATTTCGCCGTTGTTATTAAAGTTGTCAATTCATACGCTATTGTAAGAAAAAAATATGGATGAAATGACATTCATTTCCATGAATAAATATCTCATTTAGGTAAACCATTTTAAATATGAAGAATATGCAAGAAAAAATATCTGACATTTGTTTGCGGTTCGGATCGGAATATCCGTCCCTCGGGGACCCGCCCACATCACATAATATCAAAATAGTTATTATCTGACAACAAACAACAGGCTATACTAAAATAAAAAGAAGAAGAAAACAGTTAAGTTTATGCATTGAATTCGGTACATTTGTATTACTTTTGTAAAACGCAAAAAAACATCATCAAAAAAACTGTTAAAAAAACAAAAAACGATCGCTTACATTTTGTTTACAAACATGATAAATTGTGTGGATAATTCACCTTTTACGGGTGTGTCGCCATAAGTTTTATAATCTCTGGTCGCTTTGGAAATCAAGCGCTGATTTATGTAAACAAGACCCTCCAGTATGAAAGACATCTATCTCCCACCCGCTAGATACTGATGATTATCAGTCCACTTGATTGATAGCTGCATCTTTCAGAAGTTTTTGTAAAAATCAACGAATGTTCTTTTTAATGTTGGGTAGCCCAGCAACCGAAGTATGTGTTATGGTGTATCGATAGAAACAAAACATGATAAATTAAATTTCTCGTGAGTTACGTACGATATTTAATCGGGGATCTCTGCCCTTTATTTTAACTGGTGTTAATTTATTACCCTTTTGCTATTCTGTTTCCATAATCATATCTCACGGCTTTCTTCAGCGGTCCTTAACGATTTCCGCTATTTTGCCACGGGTTTACTGTCATTAAAGTACTTCTGCAGAGAGCGTGTCGTCAGGCTTTTTTTTAAATTTTATTTAAGAGAGACACAATTATTAGAAATAGAAAAGTAAACTACATCTGGAAACATTTTAGAGACGTTTTGATTTGCGGCACCGTTATTTAAGGTTTTGTGGATCTTAATAGCGAAGACGCTTGAAAAGTTGTGTGAGCGGCGCTTGGAATTGGTATAAAAAGAGCGCTATAGAAAGACCCTGATTAAACAATGCTTACATTTACAGGAACCAGCTCGACTTTTGTCTTACTTGTATTGTTGAGCTCACCGTATCTTCAATCAGTGGGTAAGCAAATGTTTATTTATTCAGTTATTTTTTCTTAATTTTAGTATTGTTATTTTTTATCGTTTATAACGGGCAACAAATGAATGAATTATTTAAGTAAATTATCTAAGTAATAATTTTTTTTACGCTATATACCGATTGAAGATTCCATAATCTGTAGTTTAAAACATTTAAAAGAAAACCTTCAAAAACCAACATGTGCCAACAATTAAAGTTGATTTGTATTTTCGGAGGGAATAATTTTGTGAAAAAGGTCTATCAATTATTTGTAGAGGGATATGTATAATACATATACTGCCATTAAATTATTCTTAGTAAATAATGGAAAAAACACGCTACAAAAATCGTTATTTAATATTTTTCTGACCGTTTTCCGACCGTTTATAATATGTATTTTTTTGGTGTGCTTTGTTGGAATTTAAACAATATGTTAGCAATAAACCGTTTATATTTTCGCTGAGCCGATTTCAGACTAATACAATGTCGCAACATCATTTCCTTCTGTTCGGAAAGTTCATTCACAAAACTTTTTACAAACTATTTTTCTTATTTATAGTTGGGATTTACACTTGTCTCTTCGGAAACGATCTTCCAGAACCCCAGGATGGTACCCTCGTTGCTAGGTGTGGCATACACGAGGTAAGCCTATGAATGATATGAAATCTACGAATCTACGATCAAATTTTTCATTTTTATATACATGTAGTACTGTAAAGTGCCGAAATTTCGATGGGAAATACTGTAAAATAATAATTGCTGTAAGGCATTTCCGCATTTGACAAATGTACTTGTGAGATTTCATTATCGAAAAAAATGTCGTATACAATACTTTTTATAACGTTCATATGTGTAACCATGTGCGACAATGGCCCTAACGGAACACCGTATTTTTTCATTATCGTAATATATGTCTATCATGGCTTCTTTTGAAATTGCGGAATCACAGTTAAGGTCACTCTGACGTTCGCTTACTGTTATTTTCATCAGTTTTGCATTAAAATTAAAACATGTATTAATAAATATACGTTGAAAGTATCCTCTTGTTTATTCAATATATCTAGGATGATAAATGTTTAAATACGATTTAGAAATTTTTCTCGGCATTTAACAAAAAGTCTCATTCTTATTGTTGTTCTGGAAACATGTACGTACGTAGTTGAAAAAAAGAAGAAACGATTAGTTTTTCCGATTTATCATTTTTATAACAAATAAAAAAATGAAAATGATGATTCATTTAGTCTATTTATGAGTGTCAATGTAAAGCTAAACACAATTTTTTGTTCCAAAGCACCGACTCAAGCTTCAAACAAAATATCATATTTTTTAGAAAAGAAAGAAAGAAATGATATAGAAGGTCCAGATTGTGTTTAATTGTATAATTTTGTTTGAATTATTAACATATTTCTTTCCATTAAAAACATGTAGAACCCCTCATTCTAATGAGATACACATTCATAGAATGTTTAAGGGAAAAAATCAGTATTTTACGGAAAGTATAACATACATTCACACGTTTTCACTTTACGAACAAATATAATTTTTAATTTTTTCAGGAAACATTTTTTGTTTTTGTTCCTCACTAGAATGAGATGAGCGGTGTCTTCACTATATCCCATACCAATCACGAAACATAATTAATGTTTTGTCAAAAAGTAAAAACCTAATCATCTTTTGTTTTGCTTTGCTGCCTTAAGCAGATCTCAAAACGTCACGTGGAATACACGCCGTGTTTATATTTTTTTGCTTATTCCCTGCGGGCTGGAGCCCGCATGATATTGGTACGCGATTAATTTTTGAGGCATAGAAAAGCACGTGACCTGTTTTCGGTACATTGAGGAACACGTGATCTTTCAACCGTACATGGTTGGTTAATTGACCTTTTCAAAAACCTCGCTAAATACTGGTTGTCGGTGCGTTACGGATTTAGCTATGGTGAATTTACCTAATTAAATACATAACACTATTACGTGCTATTTCTAGTTTTCTATAATTATTTTACCGTTTAAGTAGGAAAACTTGAGGTGTTTGAAATGATCAATGTTCCTTTAATATCTATTTCAAATATTACAAACAATAAATTGTTTATCTATAAAATTAAAACATTCGTAGTGGCATCTGCCGTAATAAATAGAGATATTTTCTGCCTAAACTTGTGTGTTTATTTTAGTTTTTTACGTGAAATTATTGATACAATGGTATTTAATCTTTTTCTTAAACAGAAATACTTGTTTTATTTCACTTAAATAATTTTTTTTTATCAAAAACATACATAACGTTATTACACGCCATCTTTGAATGATACAGACGTGACCTTCTTATCGACCTTCTCAAGTCTCCGGTCTTCCAAAGTAACTGCTATTGATCGATTATTGTCAACTATATTCTCGACACAAACTTATTTTACAGACAAATTTGAAAAGAGTTTTAAATGAAACGTCTTAAAATCATTAAAAATGTCCTCACAGGAAACCATTTTAACTTGTTTATTTTAACTTACAGACATGTTATCTAGAGCAGTATATCGCACCAGCCGGGTACCTCAGACATAAAGCCGGATGTAAAGATACTCAGGTAACTTCTTAGTCTGGTTCCCTGCCTACATTTACCACAGACTATATCACAAAATCTGATTTCATTCCATAAGTGGCTCCGCGCTTCGGCGCGGCCGCCAATAATGTATTGTAAGGGGGAAGGAACTCGTTATTTCGGTGACTGAGTTGTGCTATGTCTTATTTTCGCGCCTCAGGGCTCCAGGCAAAACTCGATCTTACGACAGATGTGTCCCAAGTTTGCTAAAACTTTATCGTATGATTATGTACGAGTATTCGTCAGTCGACCCACGCGACATAGTTGTCACTTTATCGTGTATTCGCATTGCGCCCGCGAAGCGGAAGTACGACAAAGTGGTCACATTGTGTTATCGACATGGCGAAAATACGACATGGCACAACTCTCCCACCATAGGTCATGTTTCGTGCCTGATTACCATTTGTCATTTGTCAAAAGTATTGATAAATATTTTTATGAGCGTAATGGTATGTGACGCTGACATTTTATAACACTTTGCTCCAACCATTTATCTACAAATATTTCACCATTAAAAGTGTTGTCTGCATGTTGGCGAATTCACTGACAATCTGAATTAAAATAAGTTCCTAAATAACGCACCGCATTAGGATCTGGCAATCACCAATAGACTGTCACCACCTCGGAATCTTTTTAACAGCCAATCATCGACGAGCTTTCACAATTTTGAAAACGATGCGGTTTCTTATTCAAACCGCTGGAAAACCAATACCGAGTAGGTAATTTTCACGAACATGGCTTTGTCTATATAGCCGCAGGTAATTAAAGATTGAATCTATTATTTTCATTTTCAGTTATTTGTTTCCAATTATTTCAAAACATTTTTTTCGAGCAAAAATCAACAATTTGTTTTACTTCCACGGAGAAAGATATGTTAAAACTTCGTCTAATACCTATCTGTAAAGAACGGTTTGATTGCATGGCTAAAATAGCTTTCTCGGGAAATCCGAATCACAATGAAGGCGGCAATAAGATGTACATGCAAGAAATAAGCAGAACTTTAGTCAGGTTGAATTTACTGATAAATTTGGGCGTACTAATCATATGCATAGGTACAATTTTTCAAAAGACAGCTGTGTCAAGCATTTATTGGGTGCACTTAAAAAGTAATAATATTTCATCAATAAAAGGAAAAAGATGATAGTATATTACTCATGATTATGGTTTATTGTGTTTTGAAAATTTGAGAACAATTCGGGAATTTGTTTTTACATAAATTTCCTTCTACGAGTATTTGGGTTTAGCTTGATACTGCATTTATGA
This sequence comes from Ruditapes philippinarum, assembly GCF_026571515.1. Lineage (NCBI taxonomy): Eukaryota > Metazoa > Mollusca > Bivalvia > Venerida > Veneridae > Ruditapes > Ruditapes philippinarum. The sequence continues at coordinate 854,414 of NW_026859254.1, forward strand.
CCAATGAGAAATTATATATTTTTCCTGCAATTAAATAAAGTGTATTAAAATAAAAGATAAAACGCCCTTTTCAGATGGTAAAAGATTTTTAGAAATATTTACAACCATGATAATGTGTCTATTTGAAATATACACTTTGAATACAATTTTTAGCGTATACGCTAACAACCAATGATAACGTGTCTATTTTTAGATTCTAAAATATATTTAATCTATTTATAGCAATGCGGAGCATCCACTGTATCAGCACCAAATCTCGGTGTGTGCAGTGACTGTTGTAAATCAGATCTGTGCGCCACTAGTTTATGTGGAAACTCAGGTAAGTTTATTTCTTTTAACTATTTGGAGGTAACACTTTTAATTGCTCCAAAATTGATGTCCTGCATAATTATGTCATTCATTTTTTATAAGGAAAATGGAAAAAGGATTGCGATTACTGACTGCAAATTAAAAAAGGGGGAACCCTGAAGTCATCCTACGTTACGAAATGAAAAAATAGATTTGGTTTAAATGCGTCAGTTCTTGGAAGATTAGTAAAAGCTGTCGTCCACGCCCTATAGCTTCGTATTAAGGATAATTTATCATTTATATACACCTACATGCATATGAAGATGTGATTTACAACACCTGCGTGCCCAACATTTAAGTGATTATTAAGATTTTATTTATTCTATTATATTCTGTTCAGAATACACGAGTATCAGACAGTTCCACGACATTTATTAATTTGGTAATTGATATATTTTCTCCTCTACCTATGGTGAACCAATATGATAATACATATTACACTTCATTTGCAGGCTGGCCCACAAACATGGGACCTATTTGCTACCACTGTGATTATCATGTGGACAGTCCAGATTTATGTGATTCCATAAAAGTTTGCGGGAAAGATGAGGTACTTAATTATGTTTTGTCTATGAAACCAAATAAACTGAAAAAAAATCCCTTTTAAATAGGTCTAATTGAATTTTATGCAATGTAAGATTGTTATGATGCTTAATAATAGTTGTTATACGTGCACGACACTACGAGTATACAGAGTTTACATTTGGCAGTAATCGAAATTAAACGTAATTAAACAGACATAGTATATGTAGAAATATTTGTTCTTTTTAATCAACCATTGTGGTAAATTGTACGTACAATGCTCAGTACTTTTTCACAATAATGTATGAGTACAATTTTTTTCTTACGACAGAGTTGTGGCGTGAATAAAATTGGAGGGAAATACGAAGTAAAATGCATGAGACAGAGCGTAAGTATATTATATTAACAAATTATTTGACTGTTTCCAAGGAATATACTTCAGGGTCAAGAAAGGCCAATTGCCATCGCCGAATTTTTCGACTAAAAAGCCGAACAAATGCAATTCAGAAATATCGCTTCACGCTTAAGCTTCACGCTTAAGCCATACATGCCATAGGAGGGAAACCAAAGGTAAAAACAAGATTATCTTATATCGATATATCCGCATTTAACCCCTATTCAACGCAATAAAATCACTCTTTTTTGGGTCCTGAATCATTTAGGTTGTACAATACTCCTCCCATATCGAATTTTAATTATTTAGCTTTGCCCGATACAGTGCTAGCTCCTCCCACTTTTAGTTCGAATCAATTCAGCGCTAGGTTCTGTTCGACCTTTTGTTTTATTCGTTAATCATTTGTCATTTGCCAACATTGTGCTTGCTCCTTTAAATTATAGTTTGAATTATTAGGTGTTTGTCCAGCACAGTGCATGTTTTTTGAATTCCTACTTTTTATCATTTAGCGTTTGACCAATACAGTGCTAGCTCCTCCTATTTTTTCTTTCAACCAATAGACGTTTTTCTTATACACATCTAAGCATACCTACTTATCTTCCATTATTAACAGTTCTCAAAACCAGAATATGAAATGAAATGTAGTATGATGTCCCTGGAATTACATTAAATGTACAATATCAAAAGACTTCAACTAGATTTGATTAAATGAAATAGATCAACAATGTTAAGCAATTAGTTTGATTATTTTTTTTATTTTATCATGAAGTAAAGTCCATACATTCATTTTGATCGTTTCCATGATGTTCATAAAGAATTTGACAACGATTTTGTCTATTTCTAGACATGTGGTCTTATGACGAATTCTAGCCCGTGCTCTTCGTGCTGTAATACGCAGCTGTGTAATTCAAACTGCAATGCGAATGGCATGATGTCTTCAGGTGAGATTTTGTCTTAATTTGTTTTGCACTCGCGTACAATTATATGCATTTTTAGGCAAAACATCATCGTTAAATCGATATTTTTAGACATCAGTAAAATAGTTTCCATATTTTTTGAGACATGTCAACTTATATAGATCATAATCATTCCCTACAATTATAATAACTTGAAGAAAATTATATTTTGAAATAACGGAAATAATACAAAATGAAAATTAAAAGGAACTGTCTAATAGTTTCCCATAGGATTGTAGGTCTGATATAATTATATTAACGAAACTATTTTAATGTTTTATAGTTTGCGCTGATGATCCAAAGTGCCCTTCATTAAATCAGACGTTCCTTGCATCGGGACAAGATGTATGTACCATCGATGGAATGAAAACGTTTTGCAATAAATCTTGCTCACTTTGCACGAGCCCGACTACTACTGCACCGGTGGCGTCAACTGTAGCGTCAGTAATGACGTCATCAACACCAGTCCAAACTACAATGGGTATGTAATTTACAATTGTATTTTCCTATACAAAACGGTTGTTTTTTAATTTGTTATCATAGTTAATTTGATAATCATTGAAAATACATCGAATTATAACTTGTATTCTGGAAAACATTCGACATGTATGTAGTGGTTTAAAGTTCTGTCTCCGCATCCTGGAATTTGAGCAATATCGAGCCACGACCATTTTCCTTATGTCTAGTTCCTGAAGGTAGAAGATTCGTAAGTTATTCATACATAATTTGCATTAATTAACTTGTTTCTTAATCGGGCTTTGATAATTATGATAACTAGTTTTAAAAAAACCTAGACTGATGTTCTTGCATATACATAAATATAGGTTTTGCTTGTATTTTCGTTTATTTTGAGACCTTTCGCTATTAAAGCAATAGATTTTTTTGTGCTTTTGTTTTTCACATTTATGTCCAATTCAAATCTCTATTATATTGATTTATTTTTACCTTTTCCAATACTAGCAAACCCATGTTCATCAAATCCATGTGTTCACGGCGTATGTACTGTAGCTGGCACGTCGTTTAAATGTACGTGTAATTCGGGATATATTGGCAATCTGTGTGACCAAAGTAAGTATATATCTATCTTGTAACAGGAAATGCAAGGAATAAAGTCGACGAATTCTTTTATTTTAGTAATATAACGTTTAACGGACTAACTCACTGACATAAAGGATTAATATATAAACATACAATTATCTATTTTTCAAATGTTTAATATCGGCAGTGTGCGGCATTTTTAGTTTATAAAGCAAGCAAGTATGTTGGATAATTAATATAATATCTAAGAGTTTAGATTTCACCATAACACTCCTTAAAGAGAAATGATTGAAGCTAAGAAAGTGTTGGAGCACCAGACTAAATGCTGTATTCCGGTGTATACCTGACGCTTGGATGATTGAATGCTAAAATCTCGTCTTTTTACCCACCGAAATGCACTTTAAAACACCTAATCCATCAGTTCACACCGATTTATGTACAATTATAAATGAAAAATGTAAAGTTGGCATAACAAGCGATATATTTCTATTTTGTGATCATGATTTCTGCAAACGTCTAGAGGTACTGTTCCCACAATGTAGTGAGTTAAATCCAAAAACGAAATGTCAGCATAAACTCCAAAAATTAATTTGATTTAATTTAATTTGATTTAATTTTTTTTACAATTTATATGTTCTCAAATGGCATCAAACTACATTATATTGTTGCACATGCGACTTTTAATTGATGCTTTAGAGTATATTGAGTACTAGTATTTTCAAGAGTACTGACAACGATAGCCTATAAAAAATCAATAAATGAATGTCCCTTCTGTGCTTCCCTTCTTCTAAGAATTTTACATTTCTATGTTTCTATTTTCGTTACTTTTAAGAGGACCCTTGCTCGCCATCACCCTGTCAACATGGTGTGTGTTCCGCTCTTATAAACGGAGCTTTCCAATGCACGTGTAACACTGGGTTCACGGGTCAACTTTGTGATGCAGGTAAAGGAATTAAATTTTAACAAATATCTAGATGATATTTTATTTCTTTTAAATAAATAATATTTTGTTAGGCAGTTTGACACGAGAAAATTAGTTCGCATAGAATTATCGACATGTCTCGTTTTATGTTAAATGCATGTTTGTAAAAAGTCCGTCATATGTATATCATGTCGCTATGTATAAAGGTACACCTTTATGATATCATGACTAAAGTCATGAGATGCAGAGATATACAGACAGAATGAATTTCTCAGTACGTACAAAAACGAATTAAGTATAAGTAAAAAAATTAAACTCCACTTTTTTGTGGGGGAGGGAGGGGGGGGGATGGACGTGCGAATGAATTCCATTTCAAAATACCAATGTGTTTTAGCATTTGTAGAGTAAGAAACGTTGTCTCTGTCTCAGTTTAGCGGAATATTTGAAATAATAACAACGATATGTATCTCAAGTGTGCTGATGCATTGAAAATGCACAAATTGACAAAAATGTCCTAATTAATCGGTACACGACTATTTTCGGATAGATTTGTAATTTACACGTGAAACGGCCCCGTTTTTTTATAGTTTTTCATTATAGCTTTTTTAGACTATTATTCTCACAGGAGAGGATATTTTTTTTCATTTTGACAATATAGAATTATATCGGACACAGCTCATAAGGGCCCGTAGTCTTTATTACAGTAATCGTTTGCAAAGATGACCGAGCACATTATTCAATTGATCGCTCATTTAAAAGACTAGAGCAAAAGTGCTTCCAGTGCTTTGATTCTAAATGTTGACTTTATGGTTATGTTTACAGAAATAATGGGATTGACGTAAATTGTAGTTCTATAATGCTTATCACTAAATCTTGAAGGATATTATCAACATTTGTAATTTGTACATTCTGTCTGCAATATTTCAGTTAATACATGTTTGTTTGTTTTTGTTTGATTGTTTTTTATTCCAATGGAAAAAGTATGAGAGAATAGTTCTAGTTTTTTTCATATTGTTATGCGTTTCTTTTTTATACAAAAACAGATAAGAATGTACACGCATACATGTACATGCATTAACACTTATACAATAATATATTATTTCAATATTTACACTTATATTTATATTAAAACGCGACAGGTTTTACAATATATATCAGCGGATTGGTACTGAAATATTACATGTATGACTGTTTACGTAATCAACTTTTTTTTTAATAACAGCCCAAAGCCCGTGCTCTGCAAGTCCTTGTGTGCATGGTACGTGCACCGACAGTGGCGGCTCATTCCAGTGTTCGTGCTTAAATGGATTTGTTGGGCAGTTGTGTGACAAAAGTAAGTAATCCTAGAACTTCAGTTTTAGCACGCGCCTTTTTACCGTAAAATGTTTAAAATGCAACATGCTTAAATTTCCGTCAGTCTTATGTAAACGGAGAACTAAAGGAAAAGAAAAAATATTCAGTACAGCAAAACCCATTTCTATAATTAATTTGTTAATTTTCTTTTACATCTCAAACAAATAAGGTATATTATACACTAATATGTTTTCGTTTAAATATGCTTAATATCATATTAAAGTAAGTATACTTTTCACTTTAAATGACTGCTAATCTAGAAAATATATATTATTTTTATTTCATCTTATTTTTTTTTTTTGGTGTCTGGTGTCATTATACGTTTTCTGAAACAATGCATAAAGCAAATGACCATGTGTAACAAAAATTTATGTGGTCATACCTGTACAATGAATATTTATGGATTAAGTTCCAAACGAACTTGAAAATGCACAAACTCCTCACAGCGGTTACGTCACGCGTTTCTGTACTGATCAGAGGAAGTAACCGCTGCGGGGAGTTTGGAAAATGCAATTTTGCAATCATTGTAACATTCTTAAAAGAAACACACGGTGTTGTACGGAGATATATTTCGCATTTTTTCCTATTCTATTTCATGCATGGTCCATTATTTAAAAATTGAATATACATATACATGTTATGGCATTTTTGCTGTTTTGTCATGTAACGAAAACATTTTTATTTTACAGCGGACCCATGCAGCACTTCCCCGTGTACACATGGTGTGTGCACGACATTAACAAATGGTACATTCTATTGCACGTGCAGCTCGGGATTCACCGGACAACTTTGTGATAAATGTATGTAAATATACAGTCGTTGTTTCCTTGAGCAAGAAACTTTACACTCATTGCTTAGTACTGGTTGGTTCCAGGAACGGATTCGAAATCGCTTACAGCTTCCTTCACAATCGAACTCAAATAAATTCTGCATAAATCAACAACATTTCTAATTTACAAAATCATTTAATATTTCCAATGGAACTCGAAATTATTTGAAAAGTAAACGACAGAAAACTAGAAAAGAACGGTTACACCGCTTACGTCATCCCGTAGAGTATACTATTTAAAGGCCCATTGTCGATTACTTTTAACTTTAGCTTGCTACATATTCTAGCCATGCGAACCAATGCAGACTAAGAACATTATCTGTGCTGTTTGCTAATCAGTAAATGTTTTGAAATTTTGTATGGTTTTGTCTTAAAGGCCCATTATGCCAAAGAAATGCCTTTACATTTTGTTTCTCAAAAGCTTTTTATTTTTGATGTTTTGTTATAGTTTCCAAAACGTTAATCATCGGCAAATTTGGCAATTACTTAAACAATCTTTAGCTTCCTTTTTTTTTTTTTTTTTTATTTTGTTTGCAATACTTAGCTAAAGTGACTGAGTATTTTATACAGAAGTCAAAATACCACATGTACTTTGTTTCCATTTTGCTACTTTTATGACAAATAATTGCACATTCAACGCAACGTTTTCTTGGTGAAAATATTTAAATGTTTTAAAGCTCATGTTTTCCCTGTCTTCAGTAGGCACGATAAAATATATTCGTTTCTGAGGCATATTATACCTTTAATTAAAAAATTCACAAGTCTAGCAATATATATAAAAGGGTAAGATTTTAAGCAAAGAAAGAACATATTCATGTAAGATATAAACATGTATATTACATTTACATACAGCAACCAGCCCGTGTACATCTAACCCGTGCATTCAGGGCACGTGCTCTGCGAGTGGGAACTCCGTCACGTGTAAATGCTATACTGGCTTTATCGGACAGCTGTGCGACAGACGTAAGTAAATTCCACTTTTATAGACTTTTGAATTTATATTTTGTTTCAAAGCGACAAAAAATAGCATAAAAAATATTGATAAAATAAACATGTGCCTAGTTATATCACACGATATAATTGTTTATTTCGAAAACTATTATAGTAAATTTCGAATAAACTTAAACACGTACTAAGTAATTAGTCAACCCCTTAAACCTGGCTTAAATGTGACTATTGAAGTTATTATCGCATCTTTTTTTTAAATTATCTCAATTTACAAGTATAGTTTCAGCAGCATAAGCATGATATATGTAAATAATGTCAAATTTGTTTGTTTGTTTTTGTTTTGTTTTGAAAGAAGTACATTATTTGTAAGACTTTGTTTTATATTCAGCGGATCCATGTAAAAACTCTCCATGTGACCACGGGATATGCTCACCTTTGTCGACGGGGGCATTCAGCTGCACGTGTAACTCGGGCTTTACTGGACTTCTGTGCGACGCTCGTATGTATATATTTAATGAATATGAAAAACAAAACATTGTTTGCTCGAATAACGAAATAGTATCTGAGCTTCTTTGAACAATTTCTTTGATCCTAGAAAAACCCATAGTTCTGTGATTCTTCCCCCCACCCCCCAGGATAATTCTTATACAAGTAACCCGATGATCTAAAGATACCCAAATGCCCAAGCCCAGACATACATTAAGATTTTCCTGTGAAGAAATGTACATGTTATATATACTTTTTTTAACAAGTTTTATTTTTCCATTTACCTCAATACAGTCTAATACTTGCTTAAATGAAATTTTCCTGTATTTAAATGAAATTATATTTTACCTACTTTAATAACTTTAGATGAATGAGTTATATTAATATAAATATATCTGTTTATAGCAATTAGTCCGTGCTCTACAAACGCATGTGTTCACGGCACGTGCCATCAAAATGGCAACAGTTTTCAGTGCACGTGCTCACCAGGATATATCGGCACATTATGTGATAAACGTGAGTTAACCCTTTAAGTAACGTTCTTAATATAACACGATAGTACAAATTCGGCATTTTCCGTCTATTTCCGTACTTTATAAATTTTATCGATCGTCGGGATGATCTAGAGCAACGAGAATCTGTTTAAGTTGAAGCTTTTCTAAAAACTAAAATGTACGGAAAATGACGATGTTTGCCGAATTCAAACGATCTTAATGAGTACTTAAAACTGTGTTAAGGATATCATTGTCGTAAACAATTAATTGTTCTATAATCACTCATTAGCTTTTTAATACAAAATATAAGCATGGCAATCTTATATAATTCATTCCTATGGTGGCGCATTGTTGCCATTCTTATTGTTGACTTGAAAAGTAATGGTACAAATCAGCTTCAATACTTTATTCGTTGGAGCTTTTGTAACGATGATATGAGTGGCATTGAAAATGGCGGCCAGTCCACTTTTGGAAATGGGCCAGCAGACGATCGCCCCTCAAATAATGAAATCTTCACTTACAAGTATATATACGATTTCCATTGTTTCATTTACGACACAGTTCAACTTTGAATGAAGAAGTATTTTATATTTTCTTTTTTAACAGACGACCCATGTTCAGCTAGCCCATGCCTCCATGGCGTATGCTCCACACTGACAAATGGGACATTTCATTGTACATGTAGCTCGGGATTCACTGGCCTTCTTTGTGACCAAGGTAAGGCGCTAGCATCGAGATATAAATAAATAAATAAATAAGGATATAAATAAATTATATATAAATAAATAAATTAATTAATTAAGAAAGAAAGAAAGAAAACAAAAAGAAAGAAAGAACGAAAGAAAGAAAGAAAGAAAGAAAGAAAGAAAAAAAGAAAACCTTGCAAAAAATGTTTATAAAAAAATAATAATTATTTAGTAACAATTTACACATTGCTTGCAGGAGTAACTTAATTTGTTATTTTCCCGCTTTTTATCTAAAATTGCTACTTTTTCACAACAACCACTTTCTGGCAAAGGTCATATACATTTAAATACTTCGGTAAATGCTACTTAACTTTAAATCCATATGTTGGACTTAAAGAACCAGCACCTTGGGGTATTGGATTGAAAAAAAATTTGCTTGACAGAAACAATGCGATTTTATTCGATGTAATAACATTTAATCTCTGCTTATCAACAACCTATTGGAGGCAAAGATCTTTGTTGTTATTGTTGCTAAGAGATGTTGTTCTGGAGACCTTCAATTTATTTTGAAGACCTACTTATGGAAGTTACCAAGGGTTCAGAGCGAAACTGGTCTACCTGCTTCTATTTCTATATAAAGATGGACCAGTTTTCATGTAAGTCCTCGATATGTTACTGTTGTTGTAAAGAAGTTATTTCTCTCCAGAGGACCTCTCTATGAAAATAGTATGTACTAAAATTAAGCCTACTTCTGATGATTTTATTTCTCCATTTATCAGCTATTAGCAAATGTTCAACAAATCCCTGTGTACATGGAACATGTTCGGCCAATGGAATCCTAGGATACAGATGCACATGTTACTCTGGCTATGCTGGAATCAACTGTGACAAAAGTATGTATAATATACATCATTGATGATACTGCGCATGCGTTTAGCGTTCATGCGCGCGCATGAATGGGGCGGCGCATGCTTAACGTGGAGCGTGCATCTATAGAATTATTTATCCATTTGTCTTAATCATTGTTGCAATATGTAACTAACATGGATGATAATTTATGAGAAAAGAATTTACGCGAAGATTGTTTTAATGAGCATTTAGATTTTTCACTGTGCTGTTATGTAAGGGACCGTAACAAGCTGACTTAAGTCCGTCTGGTTCCGAATTCTTTGCTATGGAGCGCGAATTCTGCTTCGGATTAACAGAAAAAAACGTGGCTTTACTTATTTGCCAGGTACAGCCAGTGCACAGGGGGACATATGTAAAGTTCTTGCTCTTAATAAGAACTTAGCACTGTCGATAACAGAATGATGACCGAATGATTACCGCGTAATGGACTAGTAATCCAATTATTGCTGGTTGCGTGGGTCAAAACCCTTTAATGTGGCAAGCCGTTGTTTCCTTGGGGGCAAGAAAATTTACACTCATTGGTTAGTACTGGATGCTTTCAGGAACGGACTTTAGAGTGTTTCTATAATCTTATAGCTTTCAGCTTGATTGAACTAAATAAAATTTGTAAAAAAAACAAAACAAAAACAACAACAAAAAAAAAACCCCCAAAAAAAACCAAAAACAAAAACAAAAAACATCAACAAAAAACGCCGTATGTCGGGCTTAACCTGTTGTATGCATATATTTGATAAGCATCTTTTTTGATAATGGTATCACTGATCACTTAGACCCAATGGACCTTAGTGGAATAACTGTTTAACTTCTATTAAATTTAGAAGTACTGCACTAAGGTGACGATATATAAATCTGTTGTTTAGTGGCAGACCCATAAAGGTATATGAATTGTATTTTTCTTACTGATAAAGCCGTATGGGCGTTAAAGCAACCATGTTCCATCTGAGGGATCGTAATATTGATCATTGACTAGGCCACAGCCAACGATGACCGTGTTACGTTTTTTCTAGTGATGCCCTTTTCTTACATCGCTCGTGAAATCGAATCTAGACAGGTAGACTCGGGGTCACGGTCCTGTTTCCTCATCTGACACCAGTGTTGCGGCCCTCTTATCCAGGAATTGCCATTATGAATAAACATGAATATGAGCTTCAAGTTATGCCGGCTCGCCACGGCGAGCCGGTATTACGTTAGGATTTTACTGAGAAACCACCTAAAACTCTGAATCCATCCAAAAATTTAATCGAAGTTGGCTTCCAGCTTTCTACAAAATTTATCTATCAGGGCTAGGATCCAAAAATATTTAGCCAATCAAATTTAATCTTACATAGCGTCAAAAAACCTTCAATTTTCACGCCATCTTTAAAAAGCAGCAAGTATTATTTTGAGCGCAAAGATATACTGATGATAAGAATTTTTGTTTTCATGAATTCTTTTCAATAAATCATATTTACACTGACATTTGATTTAGCGATCTCACCTGTTCCTCTGTAGTAAGTTTTCGTTTGGTTAATTAACATAAGTGTACATCTGGTTCTGTGCATTTTTTTATTTTTCCTTTTTTCCGGTCATTTTATCCTTTCCGGTATTTAGTGTATATATTTACTGGCCGGGATCCGGGACGCCCGGACTGGCCGGGATCCGGGACGGCCGGGCTGGCCGGGATCCGGGATCGTATTAGATATAGAGGAAAAACTAATAATCTATATTTGTGTTGATTATTGTCGTAATAAAAGGCCATTAAACGTTAAGTTGTTTTTTTTATTGTATGTAATGAACGTTAAATTAATTAAACTTAGGATATAAATATATTTAGAGCTATTTTTTAACAAACTTAAAATGCGGAAATCACAATACTTATAATTATATGCCTAATTAATTGAAAAAATCAAAGACTACATTCTTGTATTGGTCAAATCCCGGGATCCCTTTATGTTTTAATGCGATCCCAGCTTTTCTGAAAACTATATCCTTGAACTGGCCAATTCCTGGGATCTCTTTATATTTTAATACGATCCCGGCTTTTCTGAAAACTATATTCTTGAACTGGTCAATTCCTGGGATCCCTATATGTTTTAATAGGATGCCGGCTTATCTGAAAAACATCTTAGACTGGTCAATTTCCGGGATCCCTATATTTTAATAGGATCCCGGCTTTTCTGGCTGAATTGGTTGACAACTTGTGTTTACTTTAGGACTTGTGTCTGTCACTCATTCCAATACTAAATAACATATTACAACATAACTTCGTATAAAGAGACCTCTTTATGAATTCTTCCTATCTAACATTTATTTGGTCATGGTCAACAGGCCATACAGTAAATGTGCATAGACATAGGGACTTCATTTTATCTGTTTACATGCATCTTCATAAATACTCATATTCCTCTTTGTAAAACTGAGAGAACTTGCTTCCATCACTTTTATTTTGATGTTCGCTCAAGTCTCTTCAGCTAACAGAACTGTCATTTTTACATTTAAACGCACCCCTGGAAAAAAATTACGAAGCGAGTCGCTACTAGCTTTTTTAAAAGCTAACCTTGTACTTCTTATTACAATAAAACTATCACAATTGATTTATATTATATGCAATGGAGGACTAAGCATTCTGTTAACATTCATTACATAAATTTGTGAATTATTTCCCCGCACAGCCGATCCATGTCAAGCTTCGCCGTGTACACATGGAGTCTGTTCATCGTTGGTAAACGGAACATTTCACTGCACATGCGCAACCGGATATACCGGTCTACTTTGCGACTCGGGTAAATATAGATTTTTTTCATGATATTTCATAATATTTATTGTTAAGCATATAACATTTCAAAACTAATCATACAAAAATGTAACCATGTCAACTAAAGCTGAGCAGAAAGTGATCAAATTGGCATATTCATATACAAATTCATGTCAAAAGTATGCATTCGTTTTCACTTTCGGTTTCTATATAAATAAGTTACTTTTCTTAAATTTTATATGTTTAAACTTACTTAATTTATATATTCGTAATCCGAAGTTTGACGGAAAGGACCGAGAACATGCGATTTCATGAGGCCTAACTTACACTTTGAAATATTTTCAGCAATTAGCGCGTGCACAACAAATCCATGTTTAAACGGAAACTGTATTAGCCTGGGACAAAACAACTTCCAATGCGCATGTCACGCCGGATATATTGGTCGAAATTGTGACTTACGTAAGTGTAATCAGAATCTTTTACTTTCTCACGAGACTATTGCAAATTGTGGATAACTATACTGAATTATATTGGCTTTGCCTTTTTCATATTAATCAAAAGATCAGAGCTGACTTTTATGTTTAAAATCCCTTTGAAACCGGTGTTACTTCTTTCATGCTAAGTGTAAATAATCTGTATGTATGAAGTTCGTGACATGATATAAATGATCAATTGCAGCTGACCCATGTGCACATAACCCCTGTGTGAACGGTGCGTGCAGTTCTCTTGCTAACGGGACGTTCACGTGTACATGCCAATCAGGGCACACTGGTCCTCTGTGCGACAGAGGTAAGTTTAAATGTAGTATATGTAGAGATAGATAAAAATAAAATATTTTATATTTAAACTTTTAATATATGAGTATATGTGAAGAAAAAGAAACGATCAAGAAGCTAAGGATGAAAAAAAAGTCTGACACGTCTTCTGTCTGTCAGCTCTTATTGGTGAATATATACGCTCTAAGATGTGTAATAAATAAAACATCAAGATTGTAACGTCGTTTTCCATTGGATAATCGTTAGGTTTATTGTTAGTTATTATAAAAAATTGACATGTTATATGGCCCTATACAAACGGTTGTTTGTATATATAACCCGGGCCGCTAGGGGATAGTTATTTTGCAAACAGCCGTTGATATACGACCATTTAATTTGTCAGGAATCTTTATAACGTAATTATAATTCAGCAAAATTCCTTTTTAGAGGAAAGAAAGTGATTTCTTCATGAACTGACAGCAGTCATGTGTTTAAAAAAAAACGTGCAATATTATAGAAAAAAACACATATTTCTAAAGTAATTTCTTTTTTTTTCTTTATTTAAAAAAGATGCTTACTATGTAAATTCGTTATAAAGATTTTTGACATGTTATATGGTTGTTTGCAATATAATCCATAACTTACACTTTGCGGTCGGGTCATACATACACACTGAGCGTCTATATAGGGCCATATAAAATCTGTCAGAAAGTTGACCAAAGAAATGTAAGCCGTTCGGACGGAGATTTCTGAGTATTCGTTAACTTTAACTTGTTCCTCATACGGACTGTTGTTTTAGTTTTGAAACTGATGAACTGCAAATGAACTTTAGAAGTATATTTATATGTTTTGCACATTTTCTGCTTGCTTTACATTTATACTGGCCAACACTTATATGCGCGGGCCTTGGTGTTTGCTGAGCGGGTGTAAAATTGGGGCTTATGCTTACGTCTGTTTACACCTCTAAATTTGCTCGGAGTTCTAGCTTACATAACTAATTTGTTAAGAGTTGACTTCATATTTGTGCTTTACGGTGCATCCACTTTCATGTTCAGTTTACGTAGTTCCATTCTTTTAAAGTAAAAGCAGTACTTTTTTCAAGTGCTCTTTCAACAGGCCAGTTTATTTAGTACTTAATTAACAAGTCTAATTTATGATGTTCCTTTTTTTGCATGTCCAGTTTTCGTTGTACTTTATATGCCAGTCAAGTTTACTGAAAACCTTATTCTTAAGTCCCTTTTTCGTAATACCTTACCAGTTTATGCCCATGTCGTACTTTATTCAGTGGTCCGGCTTACGTGCACGAGTACCTTATTCAATGGTCCCGTTTACAGATATGTGAAACTTCATTCAGATCCAGCTTACATGCACGAGTATCTTATTCAAAGGTCCCGTTTACAGTCATGTAGAACTTTATTCAGATGTCCAGCTAACATGCACGAGTACCTTATTCAAAGGTCCCGTTTACAGTCATGTAGTTCTTTATTCAGAAGTCCAGCTTACGTGCACGAGTACCTTATTCAAAGGTCCCGTTGACAGTTAGGTAAACTTTATTCAGAGGAGTTGTAGTACTTAAGGTATTTAAGTAAATAGATATTTATTAGGTCAATTTACGTGCACGTAGAAAATTATTCAAATCAATTTACGCCGTGCATCATTTGATACACGAAGTGTTATAATATTTAATTTCATATAGACATATTCCCTGTAAACCCTACTTACAGATTCTGAACAAAGTCAACATACCTGTATAAAAAGCATTTTTCTTATTCTCGAACATTTCGAGATTTTACGTGTTTATGAAGTAATGAAAAAATGACCATGTTAGGTAATAAAAGAACACAAAGAACACAACTTGACATACATGAACGTAAAGTAATTTCTGTAATGTACCGCGCTTGATTTTGATCATCACTTTCATTCCCATTTCTTCCCACTTGATTGGAGCGAATCTTGGCACAGTCTCGGTTGTATTTAGCTCTTACTTTGAACCTATTATATTCTAAAGTGATCTCCCCTTGCTCATCAAACCCGTGCGGTCATGGCACGTGCATACCAGTAGGAACAAGCTTCCATTGTTCTTGTTACCATGGCTTTACTGGAGACCTTTGTGATCGGCGTAAGTGAATCTAAAAATTACGAACCTTAAAAGGCGTGCATACGAATTGCCATATTAGAGGTTTGTTCAAATAATGTAGTGCTCGCTCACGTGACAAAATGGTCTAAAAATAAATATTGCTCAAGTTTATTTCTGTATAAGCAGATATTTGCGATATTTACCGCATTTAGGGTTCGTAATCTTTGACAAAACATTAGCCTATGCATCTATTTTGTATATTCATCCTCAGTAGTGGTTTAACCTCGTAAATCTTCGGCATTCTTTGTGAATTACTTTGTAGCTTACTTAATAAAGTACACATTTGAATAAGCAGGAGTAGCAAAATATTTTCTGAGATGAATGCTTTTAAACATATATGAATATATCGGAAAATCTCGGAGTTTGTCGAAGAAATATGGACATCGTTATGGACGGAATACCGAACAAATAACCAAGACATGAGCGTTGTTTATTTACTTTAGATACTTCATAATTCAGATGCTACGGAGTTATGACAGTGTACGTTTGTATCGCCCATTTTCATTGGTCAATCGTGATAATTTACATGCTTAGTTGCCGACAAATTTATGCAATATTTTTGTTAAAATTTAAACAAAAAAGCAATTACTCACTTATTAAATTCATCGTTAAGTATTGTCGGCAGGCAGTTTGGCCTTAGATAAGGGACATTTGGGATTTTGCCTTATAAATATTCGAGCGTTCTTAACTTGGCCATAATATCTCTAAAAGTCTTAATTACTAATTACTAATAACACATGTAATACTATAAACAAAAACATGTCTTGTATATTTGAATCGGGCAATAGTTTGTAGTTTATATATTAGTTACTCTTTTCCTGAATAATGGTTCCCCTTCCCTTTGTAGTTTTACCCATACTTTTGTAGGTTTAACTTGATCATAGCGTTGTTCCTAATTATGAGTTGCTGCAATTAAGATTAATTGAGACTAAAATAAGGATTGGAGTACCATACTAGACAATGCGCTTGAATGGTTAGATGCTGAAATTTTCCTTTTCACAAAACGGAATGCACTTTAAAACGTCTAATTCATCTTTTCACACCGATATTTATACGAAAATGCATGCGTTGCATTTTGTAACTAAAACAGTTGTTAGTTTTGCAATTACTTTGAAATTATTGAATTCTGTTTTGTCTGTCCATATACAAAAAATAGCGGTTCTCAAGATAACCTACTGTTAGGAAATACACGCATGCATGTTAAAAATCACCTTTATATAGTGGAATTATTGACATTAATAAAAAGAATTCAAATGGAATACCCTAGTATAATTATTGTGAATGAATGGACCATTTTCTGTATCTTTTTGAACCAATTAAATCAATTTGTTGAACGCATTTAAAAGTAAAGATCTCCAATTGGTCACTTTTCATTTACGGAATCAGCCAATCACAACAATTGTTTTATAAATTATTGTTCCAAAAATAAACTTTTCTATTTTTAGCTATAGTTTAGAAATGTACATGTTTCTTAAGTATGGCATTACGTTGTTGTACTTTTGCTTTTACACAAATTGTTTGAACATAACTCGACACTGCTGGAGCTTGTTCTGCACTGCTTAATTGAGCCGTGTCACGACAAAACTAACATAGTGCGTTTGCGACCAGCATGGATCCAGACCAGCCTGCGCATCCGCGCAGTCAGATCAGGATCCATGCTGTTCGCTGTCAGTTTCTCCACTTGTAATAGAGTTGGTAAGCGAACAGCATGGATCCTGGTCTGGATCCATGCTGGTAGCAAACGCACTATGTTGCTTTTGTCGTGACGCGGCTCAAATGTGTATTGTACCCATGCTTTTATATCTAAATACTGCTTGTTTACATTTAATAGATGCGCAGGCTGGTCTGGATCCATGCTGGTAGCAAACGCACTATGTTGCTTTTGTCGTGACGCGGCTCAAATGTGTGTTGTACCCATGCTTCTATATCTATATACTGCTTGTTTACACTTAATAGCTAGACGTTACATGTATGCAAATGTTTTGGTAAACACATTTTGAGACACATAGGAGTTGAAGACATTTTTATATTTTACAGGACAGTTTTTAGATTGTAGACGCTTTTCACTCAAACCGGGAAAAATCGCATAAATATCAATTATCAATGTAATACCATGTATATTTATAAATATGACCTCTATTGCTTGGTTGCAAATGTAAGTGTACAAGTTGATTGAAGAAAGAATTTCAAACTTTATCATATTAGGGTATTAGACCATAGTGGAGTTCCTTTAAAGTGTATTAAAAGAACTGAATCGAATGGTAGCAATACAGAAATCCACGCTGTGAGAAACATGTTATGTCTGTGCCATATTCATAAAATGTATTTCATGCACCTTTTACGGAAATTTACGGAGTTTGCCGATGTTATACGACATTCCAAGAGACGATATGATATTAATACCTCTGTCAAATCAAAATGCTCTATTTTAGGTGACCCTTGCTCACTCAATCCGTGTACACATGGACATTGCACCTCAACTCAAACTGGCGGATTCACGTGTACATGCGCAGCGGGATATACGGGATTTTTATGTAACACCCGTATGTTAATGTTGATTTTTAATTCAGTACATATATTCCTACTGTAAGTTTTGTAAACACCTATTTTATTATGTCCCCTTAAAATATTTTGAAAAATATTTTACTTTTTTTCAGTTCATTTAAAAATTATTTTCATAAAAAATGCATAAATCTGGAGTGATGCTGTTTTAAGAATCTGATGCTACGTTGCATATTTCAAACATGCATAAATTGTATAAATACGGAAAATGACGAGTTTTGCCGAATTTAAACGAACTTTCGCATGAATTCAATGCATTTACCTTCACCATACTGCTTTAAATTGACAGAAATATCATCTTGTGCGAACAACCCATGTGTGAAAGGATCATGTACCGATGTTGGGACAGGATTTTCCTGCAAGTGTGATTCGGGCTATGTCGGCTTGCATTGTGATCATGGTGATTCCTTTTATATATTATTTGAGCGTCATTAAAACGCATTAATATGACTTCATTAATGCGTGCTTTCATTGCATTATGATATAGCTAATCATTTTCAAGCCAAGTAAACAGAAGAGCAACCTTTTTCGGGGGGATATGGTACTCGATTCGATGCAGAGTTTACAAAAAATATAATAAGACAACCTTATACCTTTGTTGACACTTAAATTTGGCAACATGCACTAGCTCAGAGGTAACGATAGAGCAATTTATCCTATACCTCCGAAAGAGATGGCTCTTTTGTTTACCAGGCATGATATGATAAACATCTCAACGCAATGCAACAATTTAACCACAAATGGCAATGAGAACGAAGAACTTGTAAACACGGGCTGTGTTTCATGGAATGTCCTAAGTATATCCAAAGTCCTAGGACTTATATGATAAACTACAGGACTAATTTAAGACCGTTTTAATAAATATTTTCATTTCAGTAAACGTTTTAGACTTTTATTTAATTCGTTCTAATGAGAAACGTTACAAAATACTCGCGGTTTGTACAATCCGCAGTATGTAAATGTCTTAACATAAAAGTCATAAGTTAGGACATTTTCTTTGAAACGAAAGTTGTCTCAGTTTTGGTCTTCAATATAGTTAAGACTTAAGACTTTCTACGAAACACAACTAAGAATAAAAGTGGGAATGTGCTTTAGTCAAGCCTTTTAACTTTCCCCTTGACTGTTTAAGAAAGGAAGATTATGGTCTAATAAAGTGACACCGGTGCATTTTAACTGATTTTGTATGACTTTAGCTACAGTGGGCCCAAAAAAAAATAAGTTCAAGTTCACTTAAAACGCTATGTATATTATATAGATTTTCAACAACAATAATTTTTTGTGTTTGTAAATGGGTTTTAAACTGGGAAAGAAACCAAATTGGATATATTATGAGAAAGACGAAAATCCTTCAAGAACTTGCCCAATTTGACAAAATTGAAATGTTGCAGATATTTGATTGACCTGAACTGTACTTTGGATGTGCAGACTTTTTTGGTAGAAGACAATGCACATATCTTTTCGGGCATGCTTTTTATAAGGGCTGTGGCGAATAGGGTCGGAACAAAAAACGCAAAAATTGGGAAAAACTTTGTCCTGCCACAGCAAAAAAGTATTTTTGCCCGCAAAGAAAAAATACATGCTTATACGAAAATGGCCCCAAAATTTGCCACCATTAGTTTTGAGAAAACCCTTCCCGTGAAAAATGAAAAAATTTTATTATTTCATTTATTGTAAATATGTTTTTTGTTCCCGGTTTTTAGTTTTCAGGGAAATTTTAAGGATGTTTTTAGATAAACCCCCCGGGCCGTTTACAATTGGGGGGCGGAAGGGCTATAAAAGTAAAATCAAATGGGAAAATTAAAAGACTCTTTTGGGGACATGGGGAGGTCAAAGGGGGGGATGGGGCGGTTTTTTCTTTAAATTTTTTTTTTTTTGACCCTATTTTGTAAATGTTTCAAATTTTTAATTTTTTTTTGTGTTTAAAGTTTCAACAAAGCCTTAAATTTTCATCATTACTCGTCTGTATGTCCAGATATCCATTTTCTGTTAGACTTACTTTGATTGTCTTTTTCTTGACATTTTTCAGTATGTCTACATTATAATCATTGAATAATTGGTACGGGTTGAGTTTTTCTTTACAACATATACATATATTATATATGGCTTGTCCATTCAATCGCATTTAACCATGATATTGCATTAATTCCTACGGAGCGTCCGTGGCTAAGTGGTTAAGGCGTTGACTTCAAGGCACTTGCCTCTCGCCTCTGTTGGTTCAAATTCCAACAGGGACTTTAGATTCTTTTATTGTGAGGAAGCTTTCCAGCTAGATTACGGAACGTCGGTGGTTCCATTCAGGTGCCTGTTTGTGCCTGAAATAATGCACAGAAGGCACTTGAGGTCTTTCTCCACTAGTGAAACTGGAACGTCGCCATATGACCTATACTGTGTCGGTGTGACGTGAAACCTTGTCAAACAAACAAACAAACAAACAAACAAACAAACCTTGATTTATGTTGATAAATTGCATGCCTGATAGATTTTGCTTTATCAATCACCCTCAGGTTTATTAGACACCTTATCAATACATATTTAAATAAAATGAGAATGGAACATTTTTACCTCTTAATAGTTTAAAAATATTAAATTAATAAACCAGAATTTTTGAATATTAAAGTCTCTTTTACATATGATTAATACATTTGGAACTAGTTCTAATAGATATGACCCTTAGCATAATACTGCGCGCGCATTAACTCGAGAGGTTCTTGACAGGCTTATGTTTCATTTGAAATTAAACATGTTTAATATAATACCAAACAAGTGTCTGATAGTATTAATTGCATCAGACTCGGCTCGATAAAAACATAAAGTGCTCGGCAGAGCCGCGCCCTTCTTTTTCCCTAGCCTTGCCTGATAATATTTGTAATATCAGACACTAGCATGGTATTTTCTGTTTCTAGAAAAAAGGCAACAACAAAAACAACAAAAACAAAAAAAACCCTAAAAACAACAAACAAACAAACCAAGTATATCGTGAACAAGGTTCTCCCTGGTGATTTTTGTCAAAGCTTTAAACACAACGTATCCATGAGTAGGATAAGGCAATTTGTTTTCAACGTAACTTCCGGTAGATTTATTGGATAATTGTCATCCTTTACCCGGAATTTGCCGGACAAGCTATCTGTGAAAAATCTGTCACAAAGTGACGTCAAGTCTAACATCAGTCACCTTTGTGAAAGAGATATACGGCAGTGATAGATGGTGTTTAATCCTTGCTAGTAGATTCATGCATGTCCTTTTTTTAAATACGATCATTTATTATAATTGTTTGGTAATGACAAAACACACATATTGCTTGGGGTGTCCGTGGCCGAGTGGTTATGGTCGTTGACTTCAAACCACTTGGCCCTCAGCGCCGTGGGTTCGAATCCCGACAGTGACTTGTATTCTTTCATGTGAGGAAGCTAGCTTACGGAACGTCGGTGGTTATACTCAGGTGCGCGCTCGTGCCTGAAATAATGTACGGAGCGGCACCTAGGGTCTTCCTCCACCAATAAAGCTGGAACGTCGCAATATGACCTATACTGTGTCGATGTAACGTAAAACCCAATCAAACAAAACAAACATTTTGCTTGTCCGGCAGATTCCGGGTAACGAATGTCAATTATAAAAAAAAGCAAATTGCCTTAGACCGAAAAAATCCTCAATTCATGGAAAGGTTGTGTTATAAGCACTGACAAAACAAGACCAGGGAATACCTTGCTCAGCGTATTCTTATTTTTAACAGGTCATCATGAATAGAGAAAACAACAACCAGAACTTTGAAGATCAGAGCTTTTCATCATATGCAGATGGGTTTGGAGATGTACGAAACAATTTCTGGGCAGGTAGGTGATAACTTTTTGCATTCAAATTGTTAATCTTAATTAATTTGAGTGGCACTTAACTGCTTAGAAAATGCAATAATTTAAACAGTTTAGCTATTTTGCTATTGCATTTCAGCTCTTCAAATATTGGAGGAAATAAAAGTATTTATCTATCAATAAATTATCGGGATGGAATGCTCCCCCTTTGGCTTTTCTCGTCGCATAAAGTAGTATTGTATTTAAGAGTGCAGAAATTAAGTATTTATAATTGTTGAAATGAAAGCATTATAGAAAAGGCACATTTATTTTAAATTTAAGTACAATTAAAATTTTAATTTACATGGGTTTTTTTGTACTTTGGTTGTACTTTTTTTTTGCCAGGTTTGGGAAAATGAACGTCACAAAGACGACGCGATATCAACTAAGGTTTAACTAGAAGGAAAGGGACCAGAATTTCTCAATGATGATTTTTTCCCCCGGGGACCAAAGATTTTTTTTGCAGTGGCCTTTAAAAAAAAATGCGGTAATTTAGGTTTTAAAAATTTTTACCAAAAAACTTTTTTTGGTTCCTTATTTTACTTTTTAGCTGTTTTATGGGTATGCTTCGTAGGTAATAGCTGACATGTCCGACCGAGTCAATTTGGATAACAACCAGGTTTTTTACAAAAACAATTTTAAAATTTTTTTAACCGCAGGTTTTCATTTCACAAATTTTTTGTAATTTTAATTTAAAAGTTTTTTAAGGAAAAAAAAAAAAATACCATAAATTTACACCCCCCTTTTTTAATATTTAATTAAAAAAACAAACATGAATAACCAAAATTAAAAACACGTTAAAACGTGCAGTATAAATGAAAAGCATGAAATTTTTTAATTTGGGTATTATACAAAATGTTAGTAAAATTTAAATTTTTGAAAAAAAAAAAAAAAAAAAGAATTTTAAAAACCCCAAAAAGGTAAGAAAAACCCCAAATTTAAAAAGGTAAAAAACCCAGACCGGACACCACCTGCTCGCTTACACCCGCCCTTTTTGTTTTTGTTTAAACTTTTTCTCGGGGAAAATTCCGGAAAAAGCACCTTTTTACTTTAAATGTTTTTTTTCCTTTTCTTATTATTCTTCGTTTAAAAAAAACAAAAAACAAAAAACATTTGCTCAACTTTTTTTTTACAAAAAGCCCCGGGCTTTGCGCTTTTTATTTTAACTTCGAATTTTACAACAGGGACTCGCTGTCAGACATGACGGTCTGGATTTTCTAAAAAACGTTTATAAACAGAAAACCCACAAACGCGGTCTATCTACCGGGCTTGGTTCCAACTTTTTGGACCCTGTTGATGCCCGTTTTAAATCCTGTGTTCAAAACAACTGTCGATCTTTCTCTTGGAACAGCCTTGCATATTGTATGTTCGCGCTAAAATGCCGCGCGAATGATGGTGCGACCAATGTAGGGAAGTTTTGACTTGATAAAAATAAAAGTAATTAGACGTTTTTGGGCTGTTCAATAGTGAGTTGTGTTTATTGTAAAGTAACGAAAACATGAAATCTTGTTATGTCTTATCTTCAATTAAAATAAATGCGTATGAATGCAGCCAATGTAGAGCTATATTTGTTTTAGACAAGTCTTTGGTTGTAAGTTTTTTCTCCGTCCGGTATGCGAGTCTAATAGTTTTATTATGGTGTATCTCTGAAGATTCCCATTTTTTTGAACGAAAAAAAGGATTTCTGTGATTTAGAGTACGTTCTTATAAGCCAGTTTTGTGTTGAAACCTGGAAGAATTATGTAACAAAATACATAGGAAAATATTTAATTTAAAAGAATGAGAGACAAAAAAAAGAAAGAAAGAAACAAAGAAAGAAAGTGAAGAAAGAAAGAAAAATGAGAAAATTGGAAAAGGCTTTTATGTATGAATGATCAATTGTCAAGGTATTTCAAGTATTAAAGCTACCATTATGCTCCAGAAATATATAATCCAAATTTTTCCTTGTTCAGAAAGGTACATATGAAGATTATAAGGTTTACGCAAGTTAAAATGCTTAATGTTCTTGGAAGTTATCCAGACCGCCCGGAACAGCCGAAAATATTTTTTCTCGTCCGGCTGTTCCGGCTACTCGCCGGCACTAGCCTGATTTCCGGTTCCGTCAGAAATCCGCTAGCCAGAGAATAGACAGTTCAAACTGTGTAATAGACAAGTGGTAAATTCCATAAGATGTAAGTTTCAAAATATTCTTATCACCCGGATCTCTGGCATTCCGGCTGGCGTAGTAATAACAAAGATGAAGAAGCTAATTATAGATGAGAAAAAATCATATGCCAGGACAAATTTTATGAATAGTTTGGTCCGTGCAATGTGTGACCCGTGAAGTGCCGCTGGCATAGGGTGTCCGGTTCGGGAATACTTGGATTTTGCCGACTTGAGTCGAAAAAATCACGTAACTATAACGGTCACTATTCAACAAATATATATTGGCCATTTCCGGCTACCCCTGTGATGCCCAGCCCAATGCACAGAACCCCATATGGTGGGAATAGGGAGTATACCCAGATGGGCCCGCTGGCCAAGAATAGACCAAATGAAGGCAATTAAGAATGAGAAAGATAATAACAGGAGCAATATATGAATATATGTGCAGCAAAAGGTGTGACCGCATCCCGCGGCATACAGTGTGTCCGGTCGGTAAACCCGGTATTTTGCCCACGTGAAGGCCGAAAAACCACCCGTAACTACACACATTGTCATTTTCAACCATATCTGGCATTTCCGGCTGACCACGTTGCTGAGGCCTTAGTGCCTTCAATTGCACAGAATCCCATACGGTGGGAAGGTATTTGTTGTCTGCCAAAAATATCTCATGTATATTGGCCACACTTTGAAGTCGAAAATCGACAATACATGGTAAATTTCAGCTCTATACTTGCCAATTCGGCTTGTGATCCCCAAGGTTCAAGTCACAGAAACCAATAAACTTTTATTGTCTATGTACGAAAAGACCAAGTGGGGGACCCTTCAAACTACATGAAGCACGATATCAACTTCGTGAGTTAAACGTTTACATACTGAAATCCGAAATTTACGAATTTAAACTTCAGGAATCACACTTCACTCATGAAATGCCACGGATTTTAACGGTGCACGATGTCAGATTCAACTTTCAAATCTCGAATTTACGATTAAAAATTTCAGATTCACATCTTCAACTCATGAACCACGATTAACTGCACAATTCATGATTCAATCAAATATCGAATTTACCGTTTTAACTTCATGAACTTACATCTTCAGCTTTCCATGAATTCACGAATTTTCAACTGCAACGAGTTCACAATTATCTCTTATATTCACCGATTTCAACAAACTAGGAATTGCACGAAAAAATGTATAGGAAGCGTTGCCATGCGACCAACTCAGGATTACAAATAATTCAGTACCTTAAATGAACCAGTGTAAGTTTTTTTTTTTTCTGATGAAGTATGAAATTCTCTTCTTAAGTGGTATTTTAAATGCCTCTGCGGATGTAAAGAAATAGGTATACGAGTGAATTCACGTTTCAACTTTAAGATGCAATCCGACAATGCTTTTAGATAGTGGTATGTTTAGTCGATTTAATGAAAAGGTTGTGGCCCAAAATAATTATCAGCAACAGTCCAATGCCAAGAAATATTTATACAATATGAATACAATAGCCACTTATTATTGTGGTAAATCATGAATTTTCTGGTTTTTTTTCACTCTATAGGGAAACGAGAATATGGGAAATTGTCTGGAAAACAAAAGGCTTAGTTATTATAAGATCCTGGAGGGGGGGGGTGGGGGGGGCGGGGGGGTGGATGGGGGCGTGTGCGTTGACATTTTAAAATGAAATCAAATACATGAACGTGGTTATCTATTTATGTAAATCTTGTTAAGCCTCCTGTTAAGTTTCTTTAATTAATGTTGCTAAGTCATTTTTAATTATCAATAAAAATCATTACAGCATATAGTAAACGTGTACTTGTTAATTTGTGTAATTTTCTATAACTTTTTATGTGTTTGTTACAATGACGTCCGAAGGAAGAGCACCGCCATGAACAAACTAAAAAGGAAAAGATCAATGAAAATAACAAAATCGATTTTTCAGAATTAAGTAAAATTCAAAACGATGTTTATATAGAGGACAAAGGGGGTGGGGGGGAAAGATAACAAAAGGAAAAAACCCTCTGGGATAAAAAAAAGTGGTCGTATTTCATTTTGGGTTCAATTGTGGATATTTTATAAATTGGGGCTTTTAAAAAAAAAAACTTTTTTGATCTTTGACTTTTTTTCCCCCTTAAAAAATAAAAAAGGGTTCTGGGTTATTTTAAATTTAATTTTGATTAGAGCAAAAACAATTTTCTGAAAAAAAAGTAATACTTAAAAACCCCATGGGCCCCGGGACCAAAGGGGGTCTTAATTGCGGGGGGGTTTAAGGGTGAATATTCTTATCTTTTTCTTCCCCACTCTAGGGAAAGGGTTTATTTTGTAAATTTTGTTTGAAAAAACAATATTGATTTTAACCTGCAAATATATAAAAATTTTAAAATGTTCCCATCATGAGAAAAAAAACTATTTCTGAAGAAATTAAATATAAATTTTTTAAAATTTAGCCTGTTTTCAATATTAAAAATTATTTTGCGTAAAAACATCATTCATAAAAAAAAAAATTAATTTTTTTCGAAAAATAGATACTTAAGCAACTTTAAAACCAAATTTTAAAAATCTTTTTTCATGAAAATGTCCCCAAAAATTTTAAAAGGGTTTTTTTGACCCCCTTGTGAAATCAATTTGCCATCCCCAAAGAACTTTCAGCAAAAATTGGAAACAAATTTTTAAGTTTTAGGGGGTTTTGATTTTAAATCAGTGCTCTTAATAGAAATAGTGGGGGGGCCCAAATAAAAAAAAAAAAAAAAAAATTTTGGATTTAAATTTTGGTGGAAAAAAAGGGAAAGCGGTTTTAAACCCGGGATCATGAAAAAACCTTTGACTAAAAAACAGAAATATTCCGTTCTTTAAAAAAAAGGTTTTTAATAGCAGGTTGGCCCAAAAAATTTCCGGGGGGTTTAAAAACAGAGAGCTAGTATGAAATAAAATTTTTGTTTCCCTTTTTTCGGAAGCTATAACAAGACACTAAAATGAATAGCTTTTGAATAACAAAAATATTTACTTCTTCTTATTTCTGGGAATTTAAAAATTCGTCATATTTTGATATGAAGTGAATTGAAGTAAAGTTCGGCATTAATTTGGCTTTTTATTTATGGAAACATAGTACATATGCGAAAAAGTCGGAGGTATTTATGCTTAAATAATAATAATTATCATAATAATTATATTATTAATAATTATAATCCCCACACCCAACCAAAAAACAAACAAATCAAAACAACAGCAGCAACAAAACATCCATCCATCCATTTGGAAAAAGGGTAAAAAAGTAAAACTTTCATGTAGAAAAGTTGAAAAAAAAATTTTGAAGTGTTATTTTAAAGAAAGTAAAAACAAAAAAAACTTTAAACCCAAAAATTTTTTCCTTTTTAAACACTGGGGGAAAGAGGGGCCCAATCCTTTTTTAAAATTTGGGGCCCAAAGGTCGTGGCCCTCAAAATTTAGGGGAAAGTGAGTTCCAGGGCCCTATATTGCAAAAAAAAAAAAGGAAAAATTTTTTTTAAAAAGTTAATTAAGTGGGAATCTGCCGGAAAAAAAATTTGTTGCAATTTGTCCGGTGAGACAGGGGGAGGGCTGAACAAAAAAGGGGGTTGGTACGAAAAACCCGGGCCCCCTTTTGGGCCCCCCCCCAATTTTGGTAAACATAAGGGGGGTTTTGGAAAAATTTCCCCTTATTTTCCAGGGAAACCCCAAACCAAATTTAAATCTAACAAAAGGGAAAGACACTTATTGGGTGAAACGAATTATTCGCAAAAAATTTTCAAAATAAATCAAAAGTTTGAAAATTTAAAAAACCTTACGCAGAAAAGAAAAAAGAAACAGTGTTTTGGGCCCATTTTTCACGCTCCCAAAGGAAAAATTACATTTGACTGAATAAAACCCGCTTAATGAATTGAAACGGTTTTCAACTGAAAAAGGAAATTTTAAAAGAAATTGTCGGCCGAATTTTACACTCAATAAAATTGACACAAACTTCCTAAAAAGGAAAAAAAAATTTGGGGGGTTTGAAACCAAGCTTTTTAAAATAAATAAAAGGTATTTACATTTAGAAGTCTTTAAATTTTTTCCTGTTAAAGATTCGAAGTTTGCAAAAGGACGGGGGATTGCACCCTTGAAATTTTCTAGTACCAGGGACCTTTTAAAAATTTTGGGAAAACAAGTAGCAGTCCAAAGTAAACAAAGAATCCTTAATTTTTAAAACTAATAAAAAGACTAATCACTTTTTTTTAATTTAAACGTTCATTTCGGATTTTACTCAAAAGATAAAAAATCTTTTGACATGATTTTATTTCTGGGTAGTGAAAATATTTCGGTTAACTTTTTATTTTAAACATTTAAAGTTTGAAAACTAAACTAAATATATTTTGGTGTCTAGGGGTTTTTCTATCAAATTTCCCTTTTTAACTTAATGTATATTATTTTGGAATTTTTTTTTTCTTTGTTTTTTTTACGTCCCCTTCCTTTTGTTGTCACAGGTCCATTTTATTTAGCCTTTTAGATACCCCCCCGGGGCCCCTTCAGACCCAAACTAAAAACCCTTCCGAAAGCTAATGGGGAGTTGCCCCATTGAAATTTTCCAAATTTGTACCTGGCGGGATTCAAACCCCACAAGAAAAAGGGGGAAAAATTTTCGAATCAAGGGCCCTTTTAAAAAAATTTCGGCCACAGCCCAACCCATATTTTTTTGGGGCTGTTAAAAAATTTAAAGGGGGTGGGGGCCGTTTTTCTTGGAAAAAAATCCCGAGGGAAATAACCACCCCGTAAAAGTATTTCTATGTAAAAAAAGTTTTTCTTTTTTTACACGCAAAAAAAACAAATATGCTCATAATATTTTAAATTTCAACATTTTCCCCCGATGAAAAGCCGCACACAGTGCAACAAATAAAAATTTAAAGGGTGTGCACTCAGGTAAAGAGGTTTTAAAATTTATCATTTTTATCAAATCAGTTTTTTTTTTAACTTATAAAGGGAAATTTTAAAAATATTTTCCCTTTAAAAAAGTGCTGATGCCCAATAAAATTGTCTTATTTCAAAAAAAACCCGCTTTTTAAAATAAATTTTTCGCAATGTTTGTTCTACTTTTGTTAAAAAATTAAACTACTAGGGCATTTTTAAAAGTTTGGGTTTTCCCTGTATTTTTAGTTCCGTAAGTTTTTAAAAATTTTTTAACCCCACTGCCATCTTAACGGGGTTAAAAAGCACCGAGCTTGCAAAAATTTTGGTTTGGAACAATCATCAGGTTTCCCAAATTTTTCCAAAAATTTTGATATTTTTGTTAATCAATCCCAACCCCAAAACCGTTAAAAACTTTAAAAAATACTCGACTAATAAAAATCTTTGTAAAAAAAAAATGTAGGCAACTTTGAAAACTCAGTTATGATAACACAGGCGGAGGGTCTAATTTTTTGTTTTTTGGGCACCTGATCCCCTTTTGGAGCTACTACACAACGATTAAAAGTGGTACAAAATTAACGGGAGTTAAGTATAAATTTTAAAAAAAAAAATTTTTCGGTATAATGATTTAAATGAAAACCGCAACGTGGGGTTTTCGTAAAGGGCCCCCCGGGGTTCAGCTTAAATAAATACCGGGCAAGGAGGACTAAAGAAAACAGGGGGATCCCCGTTAAACCGAAATAAGAGTTCATTTTTTTGGGGATAACAGACCGGGGGACTGTTTGTTGGGGGGGCAAAAATAAGGAGACGAGTGGGGTTTTTGTACTTTTTTGGGCCAAAAAGCCTAAAATTTGCCCACCGAAATTTTTAATCAGAAAAATAACTGTTTTTGGTGTGAAACAAAAAGTATTTACATTTTTTTCGGGCGTACACTTTTGATTATTTCTTATCTCAGGTTTTAGGTGCAATTTTTTTTTACCACATGGGGCGCCGTATTTGGGAAAAAGGGGGTAATGTTTTTCTAAAAATGGTTAACATTTACCCTTCTCATCAAAGGGGAAAAGTTTTTAAACCCCGCTTTGTCCCCGTCCGCCCTTTCCTTTGTTTTGTTCGAAAGAAACCCTTGAAAAACCCTTGGAGTTAATTTTTTTAAAACTTCAAACGGGGAAAGGGGGAATTGAGGCGGAGGGGCAGTGTAAAAGATTCAAAAACTCAAATTTTCCCCCCTTTTGAAAATTTTTTCCCCCTTTTTAAAAAATTTGCCCGGGGGAACTTTACTTTTAAAAAACATAAAGATATCAAAAAAAACTTCTGGAAATTTTAGGTCTCAACGGAAAAAATGTGCATTGCAAAAAGAACCGAAATTTCTGCCTGGCCTTTTTTTGGGAGCTATTCCCCTTTAGTCATTTTACATTTTAAAATTGCCCCGGGACATAAATAAAAAAATTAAAAGATATCAACATAAAACCTTTTGTGGGTCTCTTTTAAAAAAAGTCCCGGGTGCAAAAGAACCCAATAATTTCTTTTTTGCCCCGTTTTTTAATTATCCCCCGAAAAAAAATGTTCCCCGGGGACATAACCCAAAAGTTTAAAAGAGATATCAACATATAACTTTTGGGGTCAAAAAATTTTCAATAAAAAGATGTTCGAGAACAAAAGCTCTAACTTGCCTTGCCTTTTTTTGTATTGTTCCCCTTTTGTTCACTTTTAAATTTTAAAACTTTGTTATGGACAAAACTCAAAAATTTAAATTAAAAGATATCAACATGACACTTTGTTTTTTATAGTCCCCATTGGGGAAAAATGCCCTTTAAAAAAACCATAAAATCTGTTTTGCCCCCGTTTTTTAAAAATTTACCCTTTTAGAAAAATCTTGCCGGGACATAATTCTATAACTATGCAACTTTGTAGGCAGATAGATCTTATTAAATAAAGTACAGTGCAAAAGAACAGTAACTCTGCCTTTCATATTTTTGGAGTTATTGCCCTTTTTCAATTTAACACTGTGAACTTTGTCCGGGACATACTGTAAAACTACATAAGGTTTCAACAAGAAACTAAGTCGGTAGATAAATCTCATTTGGTAGAAGTGGCAGTCCCCGTGCCAAAAAAACTCTGGGCTTCCTAAATCTGGAAATTTCCCCGATTAAAATTTTTCCCCAAACATAAATCGAAAATTTCAAGAGAAAAACTTTTTTTTGTTCCCAAAAACCCATTCGGGGGGGGATCACCAAAGGGTTTTAAACCCCGGGTCCCTTTTTTTACCGGTTTTTATTTTGGGGAAAGAATTTTGAAACAAAAAAAAATTGACATTTGTTACTAGTTTTTGTGCTAATTTTGAGAAGTTGATTACCATCTTCATTAGGAGATTTTGAAGACCGTTTCTTTTTCAGTAAAAGCGGTTAACTTTGTAATATATATATAATTTGTGCCCAAAAAGAGAAATTTTTCTTAATTTAAAAAACCCCCAAAAACCTTTAAGCAACTTTAAGGGGAAATAAAAGTTTTTCAAAATTGAAAAAATTTTTGTAAACATTTAGAGGCGCAGATGGGTGTTGTCTGCGTTATTCACTTTCGCCGAGGGAAAAAGTTTATTTAAAAAGGGGGGTCCGTGGGCCGGGGTGGGTTAAAGGTCGTTTTACTCAAAAACCCCTTGCCCCCCCAACCCCTGTTTGGTTTGAATCCCCCAAAAGGACTTTTTGGATTAATTCATGTGAGGAAGCTATCCAGCTAGCATAACCCAAAAAGTCGTGGGTTTTAAAATCAAAGGGGCCCCCTTTTTGCCTGAAAAAAATGGGACGGAAGGGCACCTGAAGTCTTCCCCACCAGTAAAACTGGAAATTCGCGATATGACCCCATACGTGTCGATGGACGTAAAACCCAAAAAAAAAACAAAAAAAATTGAAAATAGGGTAGGACAGACTGTTACAACAAAGGCCCGATATCTTTCAAAGTGAATTTGAACGGGTTTTTGGTATAAAAAGGGAGAAAGGGGGTGGGAAAAATTGAAGGAATTAAGGGACAATTATATACTGAGGGTGCCTGGAAAATTTTGGGTTTAAGCAAACCCGGGTTTAAAACATCCCAAAATAAACATGACCTGTGCTGTAAAAATGCAAAATTTAACATCAAAAAATAAAGCATTGACCTAAAAGTCTCCCTTCCCCTAAATTAACGCATGTTTTTTGTAGAAAAAAAATTTAAGTAAGGGAAAAAAAACAAAACAAACAAATGCCAGATACTAATTTTTTTTATCCATTTTCGACCTCGTTATCAAAAAATAGAAAAAAAAACTGACATTTTAAAAAAAAGTTCCTTTCAATAAATATTTTTGGGGGGGTAAAGTGAATTTCTGGTTCCCAAAAACAAAAACTTTCAAAAAAAAAATAAAAAAAACAAAATAATAAAAAACGACAGCTTTTTTTATAAAGAAACGGGAAAAAGTAAAAAAAAAGCTATTTTAAGGGAAAATTGATAACAAATGTACTTTAAAATTCAGTAATGTATTTATTAAATTAAACATTAAAATGATATGAATTGAGAACAATTTGTATATCCTTTTTTGAAAACGTAGTTAGTCATATCATGAACATTTTACGTAACGCGGCAATTCAAAATACTTCCACTTCCTTTCAAAGAATGTGCGTCGGTGCCATTTGTTTTGTAGTTTTCTTCTTTTGTTAAACTTTTTTTCAAAATAGACCTCATTGAATAATTGAACAACTGAATAATTAAATCACAAACAAATATATTAACAACAAAATAATAATCAACATGTAAATTTTATTTGATAAATAACTAACATAAAGAGAACGACTAATCATTTGGGCTGTTAACGTTGATGTTTATTGATAAACTCAAAACCTGCAATAGATTTTGATGAAGCTTCAATACCAAAAATCCAAAAGATGATATTAAGTAAACAAATATGAGACTATTGTGAATATTGCCCAGATCGTTTGTTATCTAAAAAGCCGTATTGTTACATTAAATTGTGAAATGATCACATGTTTAATAGTTTTACTACTTTTAAATTTGATTAGAAGAACTTGCTATTGTAAAACTTGTATAGTTCATGTTTGATTTTTAATTAGTACATATATTATTTTGCAAATTTCAATTTTATTTTCAATCCAAAAGTAGGTGTAAGTACTGTTGCATGTATCAAAAGCAGTTCCGCAAATGTTCTTATCATAGATTCACCAGAATTACAATTAAATACGATGTCTATGCGGTCAAACAATAACCAAAGTACATGTTTAGTCAACACACTGCGGTCAAACAATAACCTAAGTACATATTTAGTCAACACACTGTCGGTCGTCAAACAATAGCCTCATGTTTTGTTAACATACTGCGGTCAAATAATAACCTAAGTACATGTTAAGTCAACACACTGCGGTCAAACAATAACGTAAGTACATGTTAAGTCAACACACTGCGGTCAAACAATAACCTTAGTACATATTTAGTCAACATACTGCGGTCAAATAATAACATAAGTACATGTTTAATCAACACACTGGGTGAAATGATAGCATAAGTACATGTTTAGTCACCACAACGCGGTCAAATAATACACCGGAATAAAAACATTTTAAGTCAACGCACTACGGTCAAACAATAGCCTAAGTAGATGTTAAGTCAACAAACTTACTCTGGTACTAATTCTTGTTGGTAACCAACCTGCTTAAATTGTGTATCTATTTGCTCAGAAAGGAAGAACAGATAACTTCAGATAATTGGTTGACATAGTTATGCATATTGACAGTGTCTAATCAGCTAAATATTAAACTGTATGGCATAGATGCAAGAAAAATGGATGTGACAAATCTATCTTGCTGGCCAAGTTCCTGACCATTGTTAAGTAAGTGCAATAATGTGAAGTGTTTTGTCCATATATTATTAAAGAAATCGTAAAAACATATATAATTTAAAATAAAGGATGTCGATGCCAGATAATATAAGTATGCAAGCAAGCGTTTAATATACATGTTGTAAAATAATACATAATTTTTACAAATAGAACTTTAAATGTTTACAACTTACTAACGCTTGATTCCAATCTTCTTGATTGCCAAGTTCTTGACCATTTTTGTTTCTGTAAATTTTCTTCATAATATAAAAAGTTGAAGTCTCTTTCACAAAGGATATGTTTTATAAGTAACGTTATTGAACATGTATCTTTTATTACAAAAAAGATGATTATGGTCATTCCGTTAATATTTTACGAAAACAAGCAATCTTACAAGATTTAATTTTAACAACCAGTCTATTTTTATGATTTGCTCAAAAAATCAATGAAAGATTTCAATAATGAATATACATTAATCACTTATATAAACATAATTGAATATATAATAAAACATGATTAAAAAGTATTTAACAATCAATTATGGTGAAATCACTTTACTTTTATAGATTTAGCCACGTTAAAAATATTGGAATATCGTGAGTACAGGGATAAACGTCATAGTATTGTTTCTAAAAAAGTAAATACAAAATGCTATTTCAATTTTATTTAAACAGAAACAGGTCATGTCGTCTGCTTCGTTAGCTGTGTTCAAAAGTCGAAATACTATCACAGTACTTAGCGGTTTAGCGTAGGATAGACTTTCATTTTTTCTCAACCCATAACCATTTTGCATCTTTTAATTTTTGTTGTATTAATCTTAACCTCAGTCTGATATATTTGTTAAACTTAATTATACAATATCATATGGTTTTGTTTTGTAAAAAATACTTCAGAAAATGATAGTTGGTCAATTAATGATAGAAAAGTTTTAAGTTCATTCAAAAAAAGAAAAACACAAAAAATACAACAAAAAAACAAAACAACAACACAACATTGCTGCAATTAATAAATGTAGTATAGCACCAATTGTCAAAAGTGGACAAATTTCATTGCATTACAGGCAACCGCAGTACGTCAAAAACCTAAGTAAATGTTGAATCCCAAATTTCTTACGTTTCGCTCATTAAAATGTCTATCTGTTATCTAGTATGAAAACCAAAGAAACTGTAGAAAGATCTACAATAATTATTTGCAGCTGATACATGTATCCTAATGATCTAGTTTACTGTATGGTAGTGTGGAATTGGAAATCATTTCTGACAATTCCGTTTTTGGTGCATTACCAGACTTCGTTTTAAGCAGTGGCACTTAAGGCTATAAATTAGAAAAATAAAAAAATTAATACAAATGTTCATCTCGGATAATGGTTGATGCAAACTTTTTAAATTATTACGTGTGGTAAAACTACATGACAAATTTTTTCAAAGAGGCAACTTTAAACCCGTCTTACAACTGATAACGCTGATTCTAAGTTCCTTTAGATGTGCATGTTCTTGTTATTTAATAAATGATTATATTTGTCGATGCTCTAGTATACTTTCCAAACTGAACAAATGGAATGTGATGAAAAGAAAGTATATAGAACAGCATTTATATAATTAATAGAAAAAAAGTTTTATGGGAAATAAGACGTGAATTAGCAAAATGGGCTTTCATTACCAAAAAATATAAGTTGTATTGTATGGATGACATTCTTCGGTTAAGTATTGTGTTGACGAAAGACACAGTCAATCTTCATTCAAAATATTATATTATACAACAACCTAAGTCTATTTTTTATGGATTTGTACACAAAAATCAATGAAAAAGATTTCATATCTAATGTACATCATACATCTATCTACTTTAAAAAGCGTGAATGTGACAATATAAAATACATAAAAAAAAGTTTGAAAAATGTATTTACACAAGTCCAATTATAAACATTAGGTGTAAATCTAAAACTTTAACTTTGGATGAGCAGGACTTTAGCCGCTGCGAATGACAAAAATATTGGAATCATAGGAGTACAGGATAATGACGTCATGAAGTGATTCGTGTCGTGTCATGAGAAAACACGACACGGCCTGACAAAGTGCTATTATGGCAGATCTATACTTTAAAATGAAGAAAAACAAGATCTTATGTCGTTTGCCTTCGCCTAGCTGTGTCTTCTTAT
Organism: Ruditapes philippinarum; assembly: GCF_026571515.1. Lineage (NCBI taxonomy): Eukaryota > Metazoa > Mollusca > Bivalvia > Venerida > Veneridae > Ruditapes > Ruditapes philippinarum. Next base: position 890,377 of record NW_026859254.1, read on the forward strand.
ATATTATGTAAAACTCTAATAAAATCGAAATCAGATGGTTTGTACATTTTTTGTAACAAAACCTACGAGAATTTTCATAAAAATCGACCTATTGTCGGTCTCTTGAATTAATTTGAAAAAAAAAAGAAATATAATTAATAAGAAAATTTTTCAAAGCGTCATTTTAAATGAGTAGTATACCGACGCATTTATTGGTCAGAAGGTGTGTATACAACTGTCATCCTCATTGCATTACAGGAACCGACAAGTCAGCCCGAATCAATGGACAGACCTAAGTCTATAATGTCTTTTGGATCGAATATTCAACAAATATACGTCGGCTCATTACAATAGTCCCATCGTAGGTATTCGTAGGTGATGAAACACCAAAGATAGCCTCGTCCGATAGATCTACAATAATTATTTGCAGCTGATACAGATGTATCCGGGTAAAGTGAGTCGTTAGTTTCTGTATGGTGGTGTGGAATTTGGGAATCCCATCTCTGACATGTATATCCGTTTTTGGTGCTATCCAGACTTCCGGTGTAATTGTCTGGTGGCATACAGGCTAAAATAGAGGAACATAACAAACTTTTAATACAAATGTTCATCGTCGGATACCCACGGTTGATGGCATAACATTTGATTAATGTTATTGGTTCGGCCGTGGGTATCCTACGATGACAAATGTTATATTTCTAACAGAAGGCTAACTTTTTTACACCCGTCTACATCCGTCTGAATAACGGCGGGTCATCTTTAGGTTCCAAAGTTTGGTTAGCATTGTTTTGTTATCTACGCCATAAATGATTGAAATGATTTGTCGATGCTCTAGATACTTTTGCAAACGTGCAAACCAAATTTAGGGAATGTGAGATGAAAAGGTAAGATATTGAACAAGCATATTAATATAACTAATAGAAAAAAAAAGTTATATCGAGGAAACTACAATAACCATGATATGAGTAAAATGTGGCTTTTTATCGTTAAATATATAATACGTAGAAGCGGTTTTCCCAGTGTCCCACCTGTAAATTATTAAAAAATTTGTTTTAAATCTTGGCGCGTATGAAAGACCTCCTTTTTGCTATCGTAAATAGGATACTCGTGTGGAAGATGATTTAATGTAAACTGTACTTTTGCATTGATTAAAAGAAAGAATAATAGAGGAGTAACATAAGTATCTTCTAGTTTGAACGTACATCCGTCAGTCCTTCTTGGCTTACACTTCCTAATATTGATAATCTAGTGAGTGTATGATAACGGTAAATTTGATGCTTTTCATTCAGTAAGGATTTCCTGTAGCCTAAATCTGTTATTTGGCGAAAAAAGAATAATGGGAAGAGCAATGAAGTGGCAACATGGAGAACGCTTGTCTGTCAGTTAATTCGATCTTAAATTTCAGAGACAGTGATGTTACCTTAAAACTGCTGAAAAAGATTATCTTGGTTTAAATGATAACCATCAAGTGATAGTGAGGAAAGCGCAACAATAAAGTTGCTTCCTTAAATGTCAGAATATGACATAACGTGCAGATCCCAATTTTGACCTTAAAGGGAGACACATTTCTTAGTTTTGAATTCTTCATTCATTTTTCTGTAAATGCTCTCAAAATGAATATATTAGACGATCAAAGGAACTTTTCTCTTTTAAAGAATAAAAAAGTGGTTTCCTAACTTGACCTGCGTGGGTCAGGTTAGAGCGCTAGGATTTCACAATACATGTAGTTGTCACAGTGAACTCTGTAAACATTAAAGAACATGTCAAATGAATGACTTGTTTCAATTATACAATACCCATAATATCTGTTATTGTCATTTCAAGGGTTTGTTCAAGTCACTTGACTTGTTTTAAAACTATTCGGTGATTCCATTGGCGTCTAAATTTTGTTCAACATATATAGACATATTTACGCTTAAAACCCAAAATATATAGAATTTAAGCAGAAATTCATGCTGAAACTTTAAGAAATGCCATTTTAGAGTGATTTGAGTACTTAAGATCATTTTAATATTATTGTCATTATTTTGCCTGAATATCCCTTTAAAGAAGAGTTTGAATTCACTTGCACCATGAAGTCACTAATATACAAAGCACAATAGTCAACAACCTGACTAACAACGTCAATGCCGGTCATAGGTAAAAACATTTCACATTGATGTCTACTGCGCCAAGAGATAAAGCTGACCTTCACACTGTCTGGCTCATTTAATCAGCATCTACCTGACTTATTTTTTATCACCATAACATGAGTTAGATTAAGTCCGAATTAATTAAATCGTAAATCAAATAGCAGATCTTACCACAATGCGAATGTTCCCATGACTTTGACGACAAACATTTAAACGTGGCTGGAGTAGCGGTAAACCCGAAATTACAGTCAAGTGTAGCTGTATCTAGATATAGAGTTGATCCTGGTAGAGAAAGAGTCGCGACACCATTTGCAATACTTGGTAATGAACCGCAACCTGAAAAGGTGTGCAATCTAGAACATTTAAATAATCAGAGGTGAAACTTTATTAAATTTAACTTTCAAATGTTAAAAAAGTACCATTACATCAAAGTCATACAAAAGTCCCTAACCAGTGTTTATTGACAGTTTAACACCGGCTTTTTTCTTCTTTGTCTTTAGTGACAAAATCACGAGGAGTGTTAGAATTATAGTTCTAAACCAGCTCGCTTCTTTTTAATGAGATCCAACCAATGTGAAGTTTCCAACTGTGTTCATTACCCTTCCCCACTGACATAAGCCATATAATCACTTTTTTATGCTTTACAAATAATTGCAATATGTTATTAGTTAAAGGAAAACTAATATTACATAATTATTCAATATGTTGGAACAAAAAAAGACTATCATACTAATTATTGAACAATTCCCTGCTGACCATGTACCATCAGACTGACACGTGACATGTGATATGTTCGTCTCGTATCCTCCGTTACACATGACAGTAGCTAGTGCCATATATCTTGTATCAGACGAGTCCAGTAATTTTGCAAATCCATTTTCTGTCGTAGGTTGACCACAATCTGAAATACAAAGGAAGGTCACCATTGAAACGTCGTGAGACACGACAAAAATGCATCACAACCTGAAAAGGTGTGCAATCTAGAAATTTAAATCACCAGAGGTGAAACTTTATTGAATTTAACTTTCAAATGTTCAAAACGTATCATAATATCAAAAGTCATACTTAGATCTCTATTTGGAATACCGTTGTATTAACATGTTCAATTAATAATAGTATAAATGAAGGTATCTGAATCATATGTTTATTTTTTATCATATAAAGTGATGAAGCATATTACAGTGAAACGCTGGTTTGTGATATTTTCTTTTCATATAAGACGCTTATGTTACAAAGGGCAATATATCAAACATTAGTAACGAAAGAGTTATAGTTCTAAACCAGCTCGCTTCTTCTTAATGAGATCTATCAAATGTGAAGTTTCCAGCTGAGTTCATTACCCGCCCAACTGACATAAGCCATTTGAGCGCTTTACAAAAAATTGATGTATTTATAAGTTAAAGGACAACCGATATTACATAATTATTCAACATGTTGGAACAAACGAGACAGTCATACTCGTTTTTGAACAATTTCCTGCAGACCAAGTGCCATCAGACTGACACCTGACATGTGATATGTTCGTCTCGTATCCCTCGTTACACGTGACAGTAGCTAGTGCCATATATGTTGTATTAGACGAGTCCAGCAATGTTGCAATTCCATTTTCTGTCGTAGGTTGACCACAATCTGAATTACAAAGTAACAATGAAAAGGTCACCATTGAAAAGTCGTCCGATACGACAAAAACATAAATTCAACATGTTATGTTTTCGTTAACTTAGTACATGTACACAGACATCAGCTGTGAACAAATGTTAGCACACGCACAATATTAGAAGAACTTTGATAAAAATGATTAATGAGTGAAATGAAGTTATATATAGATGATATTTCAGTTCTGTCAATTTAATACTTGAAAATAAATGATAAGTAGTCCGGCAAGACACTCGTGAAAGAACCAAACAATGTTTCAGTGAGATGAAAACGGAGTTATACGGTCGTGCATATATATTTTAAGATGACATGATTTGACCTACAATCATTTCAAATCTGCTTTTCATTATATAATGATTTGTATAAATGTAAGCTCCATTTTGTTCTAACTTCAGGAAGGAAATGTAGACACCCATTTAATGATGACATTCTTTATGGCGAGTACTTGATATATTAGGTCGTACATGCAAAAACATAGAACGGAATATTTTTTGTTGTTTTTGTTGTTGCTTTTGTTTTGTTTGTTTTATTAATATATAATTTTTGCCTGTTTCTGTGTTTGGTTTCCTCTTGACGGAACGAAACTAAAATGCTTTTATCAATATATGTCTTGTTAAAATGTTCAAACAGGGTTGAACGTTTTCTACCTTTTGGGTCGCTCGTTTCTTTCTTCTCATTTACCAGTTAGTAAAATGGTGTAAAACATAGATGATTTTCAATTTTGATTATTGGCTGAATTTAGAAGTAAGAAGTTCGACAAGATACCTGTGAAAATACGAAAAAAAGTTTTATTGCAGTAAAAACGGAGTTACATGGTCGCTGCTGTTATTGTTGTTGTTTTGTTTGTTTTCTTAATGTATAATTTTTGTCTGTTTCTGTGTTTGGTTTGCTCTTGTTGGAACTAGAGTAGATGATTTTATCAATATATGTCTTGTTCACACAGGATAAACTATGAAAACATTGAACGTCATTTACCCTTTGGGACGCACGTCTTTTCTTCCCATTTACCTTCAACGTGACATTGGATAGTAGAGATATCTGCAAAGATAATTGCTTGTGAAATAATAACGAAACAATAATCAGAATTTATCCTGTAAAAAATACAATTAAAGATAAACTTTCAGAGCAACCAGTTTTCAAACACAAATGATAAAGTGAAACAATAGTATACTCGAACCCCATGATACCGGTGACTCCACGGTACCGGTATATTCACAAATCTCGCGATATTTTTGTCAACACCACCTACCGAGTGTTTATATTGACATTCTCCCAGTAATATTGGCTATTTCAAAGTTTTTAAACATTTTCAAGAGTTTCTGAAGGAAATATTTCACATATCCTACCTGATTTTTATTTTACTATCCTATTTTTCCATTGCATAAAATAGTCTCTCTACAAAACACATTTTTTTCCAAGAAAAAAAAATCACAGGTGCTGACGTCATTCAACCTCCATTAAATGTCACTTGACCTTTTGACATAATTTGGCGGGAGAAAATTAATTAATGGAAAGCCATTACTGCATATAAAATAGTTTATGAAAATTAAAAAGTCAGTTTCATTCAGTCTTTTAAGGGAGCCTGTGTAAAGTGCCATATCGATATTTTATCTTCATCATATAGAAATAAAATTGAATCAATGATACAAAAGGACCAGACAATCACAACAACACTAAAATTAAGTGAAGGGGTATTTTTGAATCCAGCCACATGGTATAATATACACCTGTAATTGGGAGGAAAAGGTTCTAAAACAGAGACCCCTTGGGAGTCATAAAAGATGAACAATAAATTATTGAAACACACGTTTTTATGTTGTTTTTAAGCGTTTTTTTTCAGATATGAATACAAGAATGCTAAAATGATATATTTGCTATTAAAACTGCAATGGCTTTCCATATAAATAACATTTTTACCAGTGCACCGGTAGCATGAAGTCTGTTTTGCATACGTCATACAAAATGGTCGACCATTGTTTACATTCGCAATGAGCGAGAATTTCAGAGTAACAGAACTCTGTAATGTAATTTTAAGAGGATTAAATGTTAATGAAGTTGTTTATTCCTTCTTTTTTTCAAGTCAGTAAATTTTTATATGAAAAACACCTTGTATAAAATATGTACACCGGTATCGTGGAGACCCGGGCTACATGAATGTCAATAATCTCTTCAGTTTCTCTGCCTTCTTTTTAAACTTTTTTTATAACTTAGTAGTCTATAATTTTACTATTTCGTGATATCAATAGTATTTTGTGCCTTTTAATTTTACTATTTCTTGACCCTACAACTTCAAGTTTTTAGCATTCTTAACTTTTACTGTTTCTTGGTATAACTACAGTAGCTTCTTTACTTTCTTCAATGCAACTTTTTTTGGGTATCACTTTGCATTTTAATTCAACTATTTATTGGCGTAAGTGTTCATGGTAACATTTTTTCTGTCTATTAGTATAAAGATATTTTGCATTCTTTACTGTATCTTTTTCTTGGTAGGACACGATGTTCTTATTTCTATAATTGCTAGATTATTGTTTCATTTGTTATATGCACGAACACATTCTAGACATCATGCAAAATATTCTTCTAGACTACCGTTGGTCATATTTGTCTCGATGATTTTTTCCTCATCAATCAATGAACACATATGTGTTCTAAAACATTTATCATATCTGTTATCATCTCTACATATGATATATAAGCAAACAGTTATTACTTAACTTCTTCAATTATATCACGTTCTGTCACAAATGGAAAATTTATTGTTCACCTTTTAATTGCTTACATGGATCTAAGCTCATCTGACATGGTTTTATGTTTTCGTAAAAATATATAAAAATATAAAGTATATCAGAATGTGTATCTCTTTTATAAATTGTCACAAGGGGACCGGATGTTTAATGGCGGTAAGACCGGGCTGGATATTTTTAACTTAATTCTGTTGACGAACCAGCAAACACTTACAGGGGTGATTAGATTGTTCCATAATTCATTCATGTCTTAGTCACTCTTTAATAAGTACAAAAATTGTACATGTATAATTATGTAAGTCATTGGATCTAAAGTTAATAATTTAGTAATTGCTAGTTCAATAATTCCATTATCAATTGATTCAACGTCACCACATTCTGTTGTCATGGAATATACAAAAAAATTAGAAATTAATTTGAAATCGTTTGATGAACCAAGTCGCATAATGTAAGGACTTTTTTTAAGTAATGTAGGTCACTTTTTAGTTGCTTACGAATTTTGGAAGGAAGACAATAACGAGATCCATCTAGCCGCATTATGTAATGGTGACATAAACTAGAATGATTATTCACAATATCCACCGCATTGAGTAAGGAAAACATAAAAACAAGAAAAATATGCCATGTGATCATCCCAGTAAGGAAACATAAAAACAAAACAAAAATAATTAGATCTACTAAACCGTACTATGTAAATAAGGAAAGTCACAAGACCCAAACACAGAATTCAGTAAGGAGACCTATAAAACCTAAAAGAAAAATCACAAGCTCCACTAAAGGATAAATACCGTAAGAAAAAAAGATTGAAATATTATTCACAAGATACACCGATGTACTCGTGGAAAACATGCAAGAAAAACAGATAGATTATAAGATCATTCATTCGTTTTAACCCATTACTGCATGAGCATTTTGTGAAAAATGGCTATTTTTATTGAAAATTCTCCCGTTACAAGTTCACATAAAACTATAAGAACGGCTTCAATACTTATCAAACGTGGCACAAATATTGACTTTGTAACAACGTGCTCATTCTTAAATTTCCTGTTACCATGGCAACGAGCAGACATCTCAAAATTGCCAAAAAGTACTATTTTGCGTTGATTTTTTCCATCAAAATTGATTTTAAAGTGCTGTAACTTCTCAATTGATTGAGATAGAGTCAAAGGCTTTCCAACTTCGATTACACGTTACCTTTTGATCGATCTGGGGTCATTTTTAGCCTCTCACAAGTCTAAACTTATCTTGGCGATAAAGGTGACTGGCGCCCATCCCCCTTCTCGCAACCCCCTGATGTGTCTTTTGGATAGGGGGCGCGCCGAAAAAGTGTTCACTTTTTTAAACAACATTTCTCAAATAAAAACAAATGTTGAGGCCTAAATAAGGAATTTTTCACCATTTGAGACAACAAAAAAATGGGGTTGAAAAAAGGCGTTAAAAAGCGTGTATATCGTGTAATGGGTTAACAGAAAATGATGAAAATATCTGAATTTACCCAAAATCGCGTTTTTCCATGTTTAAACATGTCCTAACATATAAGTTTTAAGAAAATATTTTTTTTTTCATTAAGAAACGGAAACAATTGTGGTAAATCACAATATCCAACCAGCCGTATATGTGAAACATAAAAACGAGAACAACATAAATTGCAATTTTTACTGATATACAATCTGTAAGAGAAATATTTACCACAAGATGATCGAATCTAGTAAACCATTTAAATTCACTATTATATGAAATACGTTATTAAACAATAGGAATTGCTTACATTTTATACAATGAATTCGATGCGTTCAAAAACAATGATTCAAAAAGTATTCAGGTTGCTTCAAACATCAAGGGTAGAGCGAAAAGTAAAAGGAATCTGCCGCCCATTGGCTTCAAGATTGAAATAAATATAAAAAATAAACCATTATAACTTGAATATTTATTTACGTACCAATGTTTATACATCGTGGTGGGTTTGATGGCAGACAACGCTGTTTCGGACTACAAGGCCGGGATCCACATGTACCTGCAATTCCCTGGAAAAACAGATATGATAATTCGTTTTCAACACTTTTGCTTATAATTTGATTACATACGTCTGTTTCTGTTTCATATTCACATTTCATATTATTCATTTTAATTTGTTAAGGTCGTCAGTTCAAACAAATAATGGTAGCGAAATTTCAGACCCTGATGTGCTTATTTGCAAAAACCGAAAGTAGTCCAAACTCCTCGAAGCGGTTACTTCCCTTTATATGTACACTTACACCGAACAATTAAGGAGATATCACTGTGTAAAGATTGTCAAATTACAGGCGCATTCATTTTCAAGCTATCTTGGGGAAAAAAGTTCCTGATTAGTCGAAGTTTTGATATATTGTGTTATTCTTTATATACAAACATGCTTATATTAAGTTCCATGATTATTTACATCAGTGTTTTTTTATAAATTGTTTCAGCCAAATAAATATTGAATTGAATATCAGTGATGCATTTAGTCTTACAGCCAATTTACTATAGTTATAACTGGTGGCACTTTACAAAAACAAATTGGTTTATTGGTATCTCAATTTTCACGCACCTTTCTGAAATTCTGGGACCAACCACATTCAGTGCCTTCTGTGCTTTGATTTATATTTTTTTTTTCATTTATTAATTTTGTTTTTAACAACTAGAAGAACATTTAGTATCATACTTTCCAAACCATTTCATTCTCTCAAAATGTAATGTAGTTTTCGCAAAACGACAGAATTCGCTTTAGTGAGAATTCATTAGAAAGTTTGTACAATTAATTTTAATAGAGTTCTTCAACCTCCAACGTTTCGAAGGGTTAAACCCCTCTTTAGCAAGAAGTTTGCTGTTTATTTTTTCCTTTTTTCCTGTATTGGTTTGTAGATAACAGTGTAAGAAAATGACGATTGGTATGTTATTTAGAAAATTAACAGTATATATAATCAGTTCAATGAAAACAAACGCTTTTCATTAGCTTTTGACGTTTTGCTGTATTTAGAAATCATAACAATAAGAAAAAAAATAGAAAAATTAACAACAAACTCGTTCATAAAGAGGGGTTTAACCCATTGAAACTTTGTGAAATAGATAGTTATTTATTGTTTCAAGAGTGGATGGCCAAGCATGATTAAATATTCGCAACCTTCTGATTTTATATCATTTAACTGACTCCTTTTGAAAATATCTTGGCAATTATAACATTCCATTTGAGCCGCGTCACGACAAAACCAACATAATGGGTTTGCGACCAGCATGGATCTAGACCAGCCTGCGCATCCGCACAGTCTGATCAGGATCCATGCTGTTCGCTTACAAACCCTATAGCAAGTTGAGAAACTGATAGCGAACAGCATGGATCCTGATCAGACTGCACTGCAAGGATGCACAGGCTGGTCTGGATCCATGCTGGTCGCAAACCCTGTTATGTTGTTTTTGTCGTGACGCGGCTCATTTATGTTTTCATCATTTAAAACAATTTTTATAATGTATTTAATGTTTGTTGAAATATTTAAAGGAGCATTCAGAAACGAATATTTTGTTGTTTTTTTTTCTTTAAAAATGGCAAACATGAACTGTGTAGCGTATAAATAATGGTGTTAGAGCATGTTAGAAGAAGTAGCACTAAACGTAAAACAATTTGTCATAAAATTAGTAAAATGTAAACAAATGTATTTTGACTTCCATATAAAATTCCAAATAACTATAACTGTACTGATTGTCAAACGCAAAATTGAAAAAAAAGATAGTTCAGGTAATTGCATAATGAATAATAAGAAACGTACAGCCAAAACAAAAAGCTTTTAAGAAATAAAAAATAAAAGCATTTCAGAAGCATAACGGGCCTTTAAAATATGTAAAACAAATGATATTTTAAAGAAGTAACGTATTCTATGTACGTGAATAAAAAAATGTTCTGTACATGACTAATAAGGCTATCATGAATAAAACTAAATGCTACACTTTACGTTCTTTAAATATATCATTTTTAAAATCTATCATATTATATTGCTACTGGTTTAATATATAGATGATATTAGTTTGTTTGTGTGTAAGATGAAATTTTATTTCATCGTGTGGGCTTTAAAAATTGTATTCTCACGAGTAGCGTAGCCACGAATAAGAATACTGTTTTTAAAGTTCACGAGCTGAAATAAAAATACATCTTACACAACAAACAAACAAATTGTCTTTTTATTTTATGCTTAAAATCAAGTTAAAACGAAATTTCCATAATATTAACTTTAATATTTAAATCTGTTTACCCCATTGAGTCGGAATTAGTCGGAATTTCTCACAAAATACAAGAAGTCTTAAGCTGAAAATAAGTTCGACAATCAACGTTAAATGACGGTGATATTATTCATTTTATTAACATAATATGAATGATCGCTTGTTTTAATAATAAAAACAAACAATTCTTGTAGGAGAAAAAGTCCAACCATCCATCCATATTTCTGTTACTTACTACGAATTTATATTAGACCTGGCTTTGTTAAATGTAAGCGGCAGCCATTTTTTAAAGTTGTGTATTTCACGGGAGGAAAATAATTGTGTTTGATTCAGAGGAATATCAATTGGATTTGTTAGTTAAACACCTTTTTAAAAGAAAGGAAACTTATTTGAGGATCGTAACAAACAAAAAATAAGCTTGGACAGATGTGAAAACATTAAAAAGCAACTAGGAAAATGGAAAACTTGGAAGCTGGCTCAGGAACGCTGGGTTATTTACTTATTCTTCGGGCTGCTGGTTGTCATTGCTTTTCAATTTTTCATAAAGCATACGGCAGTTATTGCTCGTAGGATACTTTAATGTGCCCAAATGTCACCAAGAGTAGTTTTGCATGTGGAAGGGATGTATTTTTCAGACTGTAAAAATGAAACAAAAAAAATCAGACGAAATTTGGTGATTGGAATTTGAATAAATAGAAGTAAGTTTTCTTCTTTTTATTACTTTTGACATTTAAGTCATTTATCAATTTCAGCTTTGCTTTTTCTTTAAACAGCCTGACATTGCCAGAATTGTCATCAAAAATAAAATTGAGGTACCACATGGGCAAAATCATAAAAAGTAGTTTCGTCATTGAAAAGTGTGAAATTATATTTTGATCATTTTCGCTGTGAAATTATCAAAAAAAAATCACCGATAAATCAGTAATCCACTAAAACATAAAATAAACAATTGTCTTTTTAAATTTCTTGATAGTTAGGTTTGAGCCAAATACATTTTACGATTAGAATTTTGGGTATAGCTGGTGACAATAGTTTTAAAAAGTAAACGTCCCGCTCTTTTCTTGAAATATTTCTACTTACTTCTTTTTCTTTTTTATGTTAATCAGTTCTTTCTTTATAGTTTTCTGTTCTTTATTTTTTAGTTTATTTGTTTGTGGGTTGTTTGTTGCTGCTGCTGCTGCTGTTGTTGTTGTTGTTAGAATAATACATTTTGGAATTAATAAAAAATAAATCTTTAACCAAATTGTTGATGGTAGTTAACCAAAGTGGTGATGGTAGTTAACCAAAGTGGTGATGATAGTTAACCAAAGTGGTGATGGTAGTTAACCAAAGTGGTGATGGTAGTTAACCAAAGTGGTGATGGTAGAAAAACGTAACTTTACGACGGGAGTAATTCATTATATTTCGCCCTTTTGTCATTGCGAGTGAACTATTCCTACTTTTTTATGTCCTTTTTATTTCTTTAATTTATTTTCCCTTTGTTAATCAGTTTTGTTTGTTTTCTTCACGTGTTGTTTATTTTTGTCATTTTTTAATATGTATGTTGTTTGGGGTTTTTTATTTGTAATTAGCACAATACATTTTGGAATTAGTATAAGTTTTTTTTATTTATTGTTTATATATCTAGTTTGTTTTGGGTTTTTCGCTTTTATGGGTTAGTATTTTGAGATAAAGTGATACCAAAACTGGTAGTATCTGTGTATCGTATAAGACGGAATTTCCTTCTATCTTCTATACTTTTCTTTTTTCTAGTTGTTTGTTTGTATATTTGTTTGTTTCTTTCTTTGTGAAAATTTATTTGCTTTTTTTATGCTGTTTGTTCTTGCTTTGTTTAATCATTTAAATTTTCTTCGAAAAAAGAAATTGAAATAATTTTGATATTTCACTATTATCTAGAAATAAAGCAATGACAACAAACCTGTGGCAACTCGGAGATATCGGAATAGATTGCGTGTATTCTGGTTTCAAACTCTGCCGTTTGTACATCCGTGCTGTCAGCATCATTCAGTTTGCAAGCGTTCGTCCGTCTGTCATAATCAAAAGATTTACAAGCCGCCAGGTAGAAACAAAATCTTGCACAATTATGGTGGTCAGTTGTTGTCTCGTAAATCACGTGCCCTTTCAGACGAATATTCAGGTGTTCTCGTTTTGACTGAAGCGGAATACACGTTTCAGTATATTCGCTTGCGATCTCCCTCAAATTAAAAATTAACAATATGGTTAAGAAAACAACGTTTTCTCTTAGTTTGTTGTATTTCATTTTCATTTTTATTTCTTTTTATCACTGAAATTCCTTTCAATCAATTTCTTACTTATTTTTACCAGATATTTTGAATAAGTTCATCTGAGCTTCATTCCCATTACATAACCAGACCCTTAATGCGCGACTTATCAAGTTTGCTAGTTGTTATGCCACACTTCACCACCTCATTAACATTTAATGAACATGCCGCCTAATAATATATCATCTTTAATTTCATTTCTATAAAAGATAACTTGAAGCATAACTCAGTAAATATCGGAAATACGTGTATAAACTTGAAACTTTATTGGTGGATAGATTTCATTGAAACGCGATGTACTGCAAACAAATAACAATTCTTTAAGTTTTTGCACATCGTTATTTTTTATGCTTAGATACCCATTATACCCCCAAAATGCTTTTATTTTGTTTCCCAAAACTTTTTTTTTATATTTGGCAACTCATGTTACGAATGCGATGCGTAAATTTTGTCGTGATATCACATTAGAAAATTGTTTTTTTTAAATTGATTTTAAATGTACCCTGTATATTATATATTTTTTATAAGAATAATATGTCATTAACGTGGGATAACCCATCTTGAGCTTTGATCTTCTTTTTTTATATCATATGAATACAATGGAAGACAATCTGGCATTTTAAAGTTATATAACTTACACTTTGCTTGCAAACATCATACATGCATTTACTTTAACGCTGCAACAAATTTCCACATTGATAATGTCTGTATCTGTACATACATAAGCAAGGCATTAAAGAAATAAGATGAATAAGACTGTTGTATTTTTTTGACACAAAATTCATTTCTCTCTCCATCCCCTTCCTCCCCCGTTTACACTCATTTCAGGAGAAAATACAGATATCACCATAAATTTCTTAATAAAACCATAGTCGAACCTGGTGAATTGAGAAAAAATAAAACATTTAAAAATTGCCTCTTGTTGCTTGGTTTGAAACCACGTCCAGCTTTATCTGTGTTTCCTCACAAATAAAACCATCATCTCTCAACAGGAACCATTTCTTCTTAAAAGAAATGTCAATAAATTAACCCCAATCACATCATTGCGTTTAACAACAACCTGTACATCGATACGGTGCATCCATAAGACAAATTGAAGTCTTACAAATTATCATTCTGCGGAAACGAACGTCTGCGACATAGGGTTGAACAACGCGATACTAGTATTATACTACGTCACAAAAATATGTTCATAAAATCGGGTATAAAGACAATGCATGTTTGTTGCAAAAGACAAAGTGGACTTCTCGCAAAATTAGAAGAAGAAAAATAAAATAAACGCCACTTGTATTGTTGTTAAAGTTTTGTACAAACAAGACACGGCGAGTAAGGACCCCGATTGGGACTCAGCCAACATACTTTGTCAAATTAATAAAATTACGACGATGATAATGATTAAATTTAAATAGTATGTATTTATGACTTTTACTTACTGACTTTTGTCATTGAAGAACATCGTCTGTTCTGTTTGTTGAGATATTATGACAAACTAGCTGAAGTTCTTCAAGCAATCATGGTATACTGTAATTTATAATTCTCAAATTTTAATATATAGACAATTTGTACCAGTTTTACTTGTTTGTAAATAACTTAAGGCAGTTAAGATAAAAGTGTTTCACGCCATATTTTTGTCGATGACCATAGAATCAAAAGTTTACAGATTCTGTTTTTTAATATTATATATCATTATCATATATATCATTATCATTATTATAATTACATGTATTATTATTATTAGTCATATTATTATTACTACATTTATAATAATAATAATAATAATAATCAAAGTTCAAAGTTCAAATTTTGTTTGCAAATCGGCAAATCCTTGCCTTTGGCAATACATACAAAACATATACATACATAGATCTTGAAATATAGCACACATAACTACAAGATACATATATAAACATTTCAAATATCAGTTTCGTTTTGAAATTAACAAATAACAAAGTAGTGTTAATAATATATCATTAATTTCGTCTATTTATCATTTGTTCCATGGTATTAGATCGTAAATCAAAAGCTTTGTCCAAGTACTTACTTATCAGTAATAATCTATGTTTATTATTAGATGACATGATATAATAAAACTTATTCAGTGTGGGAAAAGATGCATTACGAATAAAAAGTTTTCTTAATTCTGAATAAAATGGACAACAAAGCAGGAAGTGATATTCGGATTCTATCATGTTTTGAGTACAAAGTTTACATATTCTCTCACTTCTGTTTAAACCTATATATCTGCCAGTTTCAATTTCAAGAGAATGGGAACCAAGTCTGAAACATGTCAAACGTTTTCTTAACTTGTCATTTTGTATTACATTTAGATATTCCTCAAAACAAAAATTTGATTTGAAATTCCTAAAATAAAAGAGTTTTGGCATGTTATTTATTTGCTCATGCCAATTTTGTATAAATTGATCTCTAAGGCGTTGTTTAAAAATTAAGCTAAAATCAGAAATAACATTATAGTTGTCTAACACATATGAAAATACTAACTCATTAATAATAGTATGAGCTTGCCTAGCCCAGCATTTATTATTTCCATTAACACATTGATCTAAATACATGCTATATATAGGCGAATGCTGATTATTAACAATTTTATTCCAAAACTTTAAAGATCTTTCTTTACATAAAATTGACAAAGGAAATTTACCAAGTTCTCCATAGACAGCACAATTAGGAGTTTGTTTTTTAACACCAAGTACATATTTATAAAATTGTATTTGCAGTTTATCAATATCTTTATATTTGTAAATTCCCCATACATCTGAACCATATAACAGAATTGGAGTTATCAGACTATCAAAAAGGTGCAGTTTAGTTTTTACATCTAGCTTTATTCTGTCAAAAATACCCAATAGACTGTTATATGCTCTAAGGCCTTGCTCTGCAAGAGTCTTAGTTGCTTCAGAAAAGCTACCCGTATAAGAAAATTTTACACCTAAATATGAAAAATTATCAACAATATCTACAAACTGACCATCAATGTTTATACTAAAATTATGTACAGATTTCCTTCTTTCAAAAACACAAACTTTAGTTTTATTAACATTTATTTTAAGCCCCCATTTTGACGAATAACTATATACATTATCAACTTGAGCTTGCAAGCTTGCAAATAATAATAATAATAATAATAATAATAATAATAATAATAATAATAATAAAATATATTATTATTGTTTTTTTTTTCATTTTGAAATAAAAAAAATAAAAAAAGGAAATAAAATAAAATTTAAAGATTCTAGAATTGTTTTTAAAAAAGCTTGCTACTTTGTTTTTGGCATACTGAACAACAAAATTCGTTTCTCTTTCCTCCTGTCTAGATTATTTCATTACATTAATAACGATGTCTCAATAAGCGGTCACGTGCTATGAATAACCTTATTACAACTGCTTAATTATAATTACCTTTTAACAATTATTTAATGCAGCAAAATTCTCTGCAACTTAATATGACACATTACCTATCTGATATCTGACATGCTCTTTCACATGATTATTGTTTGGTGGACAAATATAAAACGCTTAGAGTGTAGTAAACAGAAAAAGATTTGTTTACTAATTGGATAAAAAAAATATTATTTTTATTATCATCATCATCATTGTCGTCGTCATCATCATCAGCATCATCATCATCATAAAAATAATAATTATAATAATAATAATAATAATAATAATAATAATAATAATTATTATTATTATGATGATGATGATGATGATGATGATTATTATTATAAAAGTTGCTATGTGGGTAATTCTGTTTTTATATTATTGGGAAAACTCATATAGCGTACCGCGATATCAAAACTTGTTTTTCTACATGTATGTACCTAAAAAAATGTTTCTTTGGAAATTGTTATTCGTATGTATAAACCATATCTTAATAAAAAAAATAACTGTATAGCTAGAACAAATTAATCTGACCTGTATGGCTAATCTGAGCGTAATTACGCGATTGATTTACTTTTTATATTTATCTGCGGATACGTAAGTAGATTTTAGTTGATTATTTTCTACACGGAGTTTAATCTAATGCCAAAACATTTTTTTTTAAATTCTCAACAATTACTGAAAAACAAATATTCTGGTCGAGATCATTCATGAATACTTAAAGATCCTGTTACACAATTTGTTTTTGTTTTTTTTCTCACAAATATGATGCTCAAATTAAGATTTATGAAATCAATATTGTAAGTTCCAATAAAAATTATTTTCTAAAGATGTAACCGAATTTAACATTTCATATAAATAAAGGGAGGTAATAAAAAATCTATTTCTATTAATTTTTTGTCAAATTTTCCAATAAGAAATAAATAGATATAATTTATTGATTATATATATTGTGCACAAATATTTGCAGTACAAACATTTATAATACATACTCTTCGATGTTTGAAAATTGTTTTATTTGCATATTTAAGATACATAGAGGATATTTGTTTGTTTTGCATGTAAGATCGAAATATAATTTCACTGAGTGAACACCAGATGCAATATTTTCACGAGTGGCGTAGCCACGAGTGAAAATATAATAGCTGGTGTTCACGAATGAAATATATTTCAATCTTACATGTAAAACAAATAAATTTTCTTTTTATTTCATGCGTTTTAAGTGATTTTAAGTAATTTTTACTGATTTTGCCGCGTAACGTCGCGCATTCTCCTTTGTGACGTCATCACATCATGACGTCACATCATCAATTTTGAAATATAGTTCTGTTAAATTTCTCTAATTTTGTTACATTTACAACATGATGTATAGTGACATCGACTTTCTTTTCCTAAAGAAGCAAAATTTACGCATGACGGCATTTATTTCTGCCTGTTATTCCATTTAGTTATGATTTTCTTTTCATCCGCATTCAGATATAGTCCGGCTACAGTGAAAATTATATTTTATAAATTTCACTAGTGGTTTATCAGGATATAATCATCTGATATATTACAATAAAACACTGGAAAGCATGAAATAAACATATATAATTTCTTGTAAGTGTGGTATACACAACGTAATAATATCAATCACAAATCATACAGGATAGTTAAAGCAATACTCATCTGAGGACTATTGATGCCTGCCTAGCGAGTAGCGACAGGTCAATTAGCCCTACGAAAAACAGAAGTATTTGACATTAATAAAGAAAGGCATAGTGGATCACAATTTAGGACACAATGAATTGAAAAATGTTCATGTATACTAATTATGAGGTGAGAGAAAAAAGTAAGTCGGCGGTATGATGGAACAATCAACCAATTATTTCACACATAGATCTACATTAAGCATCTTGTTCTGTTACGGACATTATCATATAGCCGTTATGTATAACATCTCTGTTGTCAAGTAGTTCGTCGTTATGAGGAAAAAATAATGCTACATGTTGGTCTACATGTTTTTTGTTTCTGTAAATCATTTGGGATTAGAAATACATTTCACGCCACAAATAAACAGGGTCAAACTCCCCGAACTAATATATTTTTTAAGAAAATATGATTTTTAAACATATTTATTTAGCATATAATTATATTTTTGTTTATGGTGTTAAGGAATTAGTGAAAAATACCTAAGAGCGAACTATCTAATTTTGAGTGTATTTATTGTCACCGCAAGACAATAATTTAAACAACCATTTAACGGATATTCGTTGTTTTTTTGCAACATATATCAGTGTTTGATCTCTGATGTGAAGAATGTTGTGATCGTTGCTGCTGCTGCTGATGATGATGATTAAGATGATGACGATGATGATGATTGTGATAATGATGATGATGATGATGAATGTGATAATGATGATTGTGATGATGATTATTGTGAAGATGACAACGATGATGATCATAAAGATGTAGATGATAAATGATGATGAGAAATGATGTTGATCATCATGACCATGATGATTATGAATGATGAGGGCAAATGCTAATTATAAATGATGATAAAAATAATGATGATGATAATTATTGTGATTATGATGATGATTTTGATGATGAGATGATGATAATGACAAATGATAATGATGATGATGATAATGATGATGATGTTGATGATGAATGCTGATGATAATAATGATGATGATGATGATGATAATGATGATGATGATGATGATGATGATGATTACGGTTATGATGCTGATGATGCTGATGATGATGATATGATGATGATGATGATAATGATGATGAAAATGATAGTGTTGGTGGTGGTGATGATAATGATGAGTCATTGTTGTTGCTTTGATAATTGCTACTTCACAGCTTTGATATGTCATGCATTCACAAAAATATAGTTGGGTATAGATATAAAATTTCAAAATGCAATTGAAATGGCAATAATTTATTAAAGTAAATTATATCCATAAAAAGCGCAATGTTCCATAGAAGATTTCATCGTTCATTAATTAAATGCCTTGAATAATTCATGAATTTCATCATTGTCGCAAGATAAGCCATCCAAAAATTAAACTAATTACTTCACTTTCCATTAAATTATGTATTTGTTCTGTTGTCTTGTGACAATCAATAGGCGATGTTTGATATATTGAAATTCGAGACAAGTGCATCACGTTAAAATTTCAATTACTTAGGCCATTGAATATATGCATATCAGGCATGTATTTATAAATTTCATATAACGTATTACATTTCTTTATCTTGTTTATGGGCAAAACCTTTTCTCGGATTGCTACGGTATCAGACTGACTGCAAACTTAATGATCTGTTTGTCAACTTTTCATCTAACCGACAAAACTATTATGCTAATGTTTGGTTGTTGTAATAAAATGGTCTTGAAGTTCAATAAGATAATTGTATGCGGTACAAGCATATCACACTATAGTACCGCATATCACACTATACATTCCCTGAATTTGAATCCAATTTGATAAATTATTACTGAAAAGTGGATGAAACTCAAAAGACTTAAAGCGAATGGATGTGATGCAACGTTTGTTCAGTCTATTCTTAATAGTCTTGAAAATTAAAACATTTCGTCCCGTTTTTTTTGTTTGTTTGTGTTTTTTTTTGTCAGAATATTAGATGGCTACAAAATCATGTGAAAATGTCAATTGAGACTCATTGATATAATCTCCCTGATGTCCATCATATTTGAGCCGCGTCACGACAAAACCAACATAGTGTGTTTGCGACCAGCATGGATCTAGACCAGCCTGCGCATCCGCGTCGTATGATCAGGATCCGTGCTGTTCGCTATCTGTTTCTCTACATGCTCTATTTGTTATAGAATTTGTAAGCGAACAGCATGGATCCTGATCAGACTGCGCGCAGGCTGGTCTGGTTCCATGCTGGATGCAAACCCATTATGTTGGTTTTGCCATGACGCGGCTCATTTCTTTTCATCAAATTAGTAGACGACAACAAGTAACTGACAAGAAGCACTTTGTTATTTATGAAAAGATTCTTCTTGTATTTTAAGGCTAATGTTTTGTCATTTTTCTCCGTTGCCATCCCCAAAACATTAACATTGATCTTGACTTTTTTTTGAAATTCTTAATGTATTGCCTACATACTTGGCGGAACAATCCTTGGGAGAAGAACTTCACATAGACCTTCAAGGTCAAATGTCTACATTTTGCTTGATCTTTGCTGATTTTTTTTTCTATAAGTTACTTTGTAATTGTTGAATGGCTTGTCTTCAAACTTGAACATAGCAATCTTCTGAGTAAGACCTTTAAGCTAACTAGACAAGCATTGACCTTCACTCATAAATGACTTCGACCTTGAAGATGAAATTATTTATAGTTTTTCTCTTTTTTGTTGTTATTAATGGACTGACAACTTATAATGCGGCATCATTTCTAGGATAAACTTTGGAGATTATCAAACTCAATATGACCATTGCTCATTCATATTTTGACCTCCTTGAAGGTTAAATGATTGAATTTCACTGATTACATGTAATCCGCATGTATACACGTTCCGTTCATGTTCAATAAAACCGAGATGTAATCGTAAACCGGTATATTATGTTAGGAAGTGCATACACATTCCGTACAAAACTTGTCTTTAATTGATCCAATATTTAACAAACGTACGCAGGCTTTTGGCAGTTTCCCATCGTTTGAATATGTCGGTAGTGTAACACCAAAGATAGTTTTCTCCAGGAGCTCTACAATAATCATTTGCAGCTGATACAGATATATCCGGGTAAAGTGCGGCATAAGTATATCACCATGTGGAGATTGTGAGTCCCATCTCTGACAATAATATCCGTTGACAGTTCTGCTGAGAGTCCCTTGATAGCTGTTTGGTGGCATACATGCTAAAATGAAATAAAATTATGGAACGCCGTGACTGTCTTAATTCGACAGGTTAACATGTCGTTTGCACAAGTCATCATTACATTTTGACAAGTTACCATGTCATTTGCACAAGTCATCATTTTACTTTGACAAGTTAACATGTTGTTTGCACAAGTCATCACGATACTTTGACAAGTTAGGATGTTGTCTGCACATGTCATCATAATCATTTGACAAGTTAAAATGTTGTTTGTACAAGTCAGCAAATTCCTTTGACAAGACATGATGTAAATTGCACATGTTAACACGCTCAAACGACAAAATAATATCATCGTTTCACAAAATAACAACAACTTTGATTACATAAGACAATCACGGCGTTCCATATAAAATACTCAGATCAATATACCATTATGTACATTATCATATCTCGGTTCAGTAGTTGAAGTCATGTTTTGGGTTGCAGGACTATTTTTTTCACATGATTAGATTTGTTGTTCATAATATCAGCATTGTTCTGCATTCCTGTTTTTATTATTAAATTTGTTGTTCATAATATCAGCATTTTTCTGCATTCCTGTTTTTATTATAAAATCCCATCTATCATATGTAGTACAGTGAATTGGTAACAGCAAATATTAAAAAGAACGAAGTTCAAACAAATACTTTGCAGTTCTATAGTTCATGTGATAACAAGAAGAGTCTTTTAAAAAAGGTACGTACTTGGCAGAGGTGAATCGTTTTCATATCCGATTTTTAAATTCATGAAGAATTGTTTTTAGTGCTTGTTAATAATATAATCTTGTGCTAATTCATAGTTATGATTGCAAACAGTTATGCAAGAATCTCAGTTTGGTTAGTCCAACAAACTGTACTTCGAGTTCTTCTACAGTGCTATTTAACGTACACGTTTCTAAGATTAAGATTTTTTATGGTCTTTGTTAATTCTTTGTGTGTGTGTTATTCATTGTTTATTGTTTTGTTATCTATACTGTTAGTCAGGTTTTGATTGAAGTGAAATGGATTATTAAAAAGAACTATCTATTGCTTTTCGCGTTTTAGTCTTTCCCTGTTTTTTTGAACACATGTTGTCTTAAAAAAATTAATGGATCATGACCTTGACCAAGAATCTTGGTTTAATACAAAATAATGGTACTTCAAAATAATTATCGCTGAGAATTTAGCGGATCACAGTTCAGAGGGTCAATGTCACAGAAGTAAAATATAGCTTGGGCACAGTATTATGATCGGAGTTAAAATATGTAGGTCTTTTATTGTAGTTATGTTTTTCATACTTCTAGTATTTTTATTTATTTGCTTATTATTTTTTAATTTAAAATGATTTCTGCCTTTATAATTTTAGTATTTTCAAACTTGTTTTTTACTTTTCCTCACCTTTGACCAAGATTAAGGAAGTTCACTTGCAGTAATATGTGTAGTTTTATATTAAATAAATTAGAAAATGATTTGTGTGTATGTTATTGAATGCTATAAGAAACTTACATTGATACATAGACACTTGAGAGTAAACAGGAGCGAGAATTCTTAAACAATTTGATATACTATTACTAACCTTACGAAATGGATCAGTTTTTATTCCTCATTACTATATTTTCATCCTCAAAATGCTAAATATTTTGGGTAAACTTGGTCAATGCAGATCAAGGTCAGCCTACTTCTCCATTAAGTCTTATCTCAATTTGAATTGTTCATTAGTCAACAATACTATTTTTGTCCACACATTTATTGATGATCAGTGGTACTATTCAAAATGGAAGTGCAAAGCCCAAGTCAGTTACAGCCAACAGTTTAAGGTTTAATTTGATTTTGTTTTCTGTTCAGTTCAATATGAAGTGAAATGACAGTAAGTATTGCACAATAGTTAATACTTTCACCTAGAAATATATTTTGTCGCCGTCTTTGATGCTTTGCATCAATTCTTTTCTTTTAAGTCAGTTGGAATGAAAAGAGTAAAGTAACGGAGAAATCAGTTTAATAATTACATTACGAGGGATCGATAATAAATAAGCTAATTTTGATAATTGCATTACAAAGTGAGTTAGCATTTAATCTAGGCTTAATGAGGATATAGGCACTAACAGTAACATAGTTTAACCGGTTTTAACTGGACTTTACACTCTTATACTCTGAAATAGTTAATGTGGTGTAATTTTGTTGTATTGGCAAAATAAATGATTTTTTATCTGAAAAGCCGGTTACTGTACAGCGTCCGACGAGATCTGGAATGTACAGAAATTTGTGACATTAAACCAAGGTGGTTCGGCCCTAATAAAAGGTGTCCGTCATACAACCATACATGAGGGTTCTCAAATAAACACGCGCCTTTCCCCTTCCGCTTTGTAGACCGCTTTTTTGGCATAAGTCAGGTAGTAAGTAGCAGGTTATCGTTGGTTTGCTTTATCGAATTTGCACGCCCTTAGTACTAGAAATAATTTGTTGATGCCCTGTGTCTTTTTGCAAACATGTCACCCAAAGGAATAAGAGAAATTATGGAAAGGCCTTGATGTTGCAAATCCATTTTCTGTCGTAGGTTGACCACAGTCTGAAATAAGAAGTAACAGGGTTTAAGGTTTTCAGCCAAAACATTAATGTTGCAGGCTCGGTTTTATTTGGACTACTTCATGGGTTTCAGTGGTGGACACACAAAAAAGCAAAATAAGGCAGAATAACCAATAAGAATCTATCAAAATCAAGGGTTTCTTTCGTTTTATTATTTCTCAAAAGACATTATTTTGTATCAAAGTGATAATGATACAATTGAGAACGCCTCCTACCTTTAGGGGTGTACACCTTCTCTTCCCATAGACCTTCAATGTGACATTGAACAGTAGACGTATCTGTGAAGGAAGTTAAGTGTTCATGAACAAAAATTCTGACCATTTTAAAACGTGAAAATATCATTTGAAAATAGGTTAAAGTTTTCCCCATAATGACGTTTACTTTCAAGTGTTCTATATCCTCCAATAAATTTTCTCTCTTACTCATATTGCCTATTCATGCAATTAGTAGATGGCTTTTTACTTTGATTATTTTTTTGGAATGACGTTCTATCCATCGGTTACTTACAAGTCTTCTCTACTGACACAAGATATATTGCTTTAAATTGAAATATTAATTGTTATACTTCAGCGTATATTTTTTTCAAAGAAAAAGTCGGTTTTAAAATATGTTTATTAAGATACTAAATTATTGTGTTTCCACTTATTATTTTAATGATTCAATATCAATAACAAACTCAATTGCTCATTCGGGCATTTAGCTTTTATTGATATCATCTATACATCAACATTTTAGCAAATACTTAGCATTCAACATTTTCAACTACATCACATTCTTCCGGAAATTGACATAAACAGATGTCAGTGCTATCTTTACAGAATTTAAACAGCTTGTATACAAACATTTATAATGAGTTTGCATTATTTTGTCACAAATTACACGATGGTTAATTGGGGGAAAATTTAAATTGCATTGGAAAGATCTGCAAAAGCTGTAAAAAAGGGTCTTAAAAATGACTGGAACGCAGAGGCTTGGTTGCTGAATGACTTTCTAAAAGCCTTTTCTGATTATTTCCTTTGATTTCTTTATGTATTGGAACTTAATAACCTGAAACTGATTGTATTTTGCTGCGCTTAAATGGTTTCTTACTTTCCGCTGCTCTCTTTTGACTTCAAATCATTATACCTTATCAATCGTATTGTAAATAAAGAAACAGCTTAACGTTATCATTGACAAACTATTAAAATATGAATGTGTGTATAATAATGTTGTCACTAAATTCTAATAGAATTTGGGCACAAATTACCAACGTTATTAACGCACATAAAAGGAAACACAACACAGTGTTACCAAGCCTATTTCTCATATGCTATTTCTATTACGCATAGCATGTGCCGTTCTCTTTATGCAAAAATTATAAACATGAATCCTTTACTTTAGATAATATGGTATGATTTATGCTCCATTTCTTAGGATTTAACGGAACTGTTGTCAATATTTTATCAGTCAACATCGATGTTGACGGCGGCATTAGCTAACCTTGTTGGTAGTGTTTATTGATGGCCATTCACTAAAGTTATTAACAATTAAATATTTTATTAGAAACTTTACATGTGTATGCAGTTTGATGAGTCTACCCGTCCATTCCATCTTCAGTGCCATTTTCTTTGACATTTTGCCCTAATTTATTTGTTCATTATCAAAATATATCACCAGATTAGAAGAGGACCATTTCTTTGTTGTTTTTTTATCCTAGTTTATTTGTTCATTGTCAAAATATGTCACCAGATTAGAAGGATCATTTTCTTTGTCTTTTTGTCCTAGTTTACATTTTGAGGCAAAATATTCTTATTTAAGCCACTTTTTGTCAAAATCAACTTGAAAAATGATCCATTGGTTAGTTTTATTCAGAATGAAATGAAGTTTGCTTTCCAAACTTTGACTAAGAAACTGATATATTTGCATGCAAACATTGACCTAAAAATGACAGAGTGACAATTGTGTTATAAACAGCAGTAAAATCTAAAAACATCGTTTGGCAAGAATCGTTATTAATTTATTTGATTATTTGAGATTACGCACAACTTAACGTTAGTAGCACAAAGTAATGCACATTTTGTTCGTAATTTCCTTTATGGTGCCAATAAAATTAATAATTTCTGAATGCCTTGGCAAAAAGTGCGTTTTTTGTTTATTTATCGTACATTTTTTATAAACATGTCACCTTAAACTCGGACTTTGTGTTTACTTAACACTATAACATGCATTGCTAAACAGGAGTTACATATGCTGCTTTTAGTTTGCTTAATGTTCTCCATTTTGTTCATTTTTGTATTTCTTTATTTTCCCCATCACAGATATTCACGACAAACTTGAAATAATTGTTTACCATCAACGTACACTGTCCGAGTTGTTAATACTCATTCTCGATCAATTTTAGTAATGTGTGACGAATATTAGTACCTCTATCTGATTAAAGTCCCTTTATAATCCGTACAAATTACACCTTCACAATACTTAAGAAACGTTAAATAAACTAAAATATCTTTTTGAACTGATTTTCTTTAGCTGTAAAGATCGCTGCCATGGCTTACGGATCGCTTACACCAAAACAAAAACTACTAATGGGACCGGCGTCTAATGCACTTTATGTTTCTGTTCATGCTCCAGTTGGAAATGACTGCAAGATTTTAACTCAAAATCTATTAGATTTTTCGAGTCATTCAATTATTTGAATTGCAGATTCGACTTGATTCGAGTCTTGACATATCAATTGTTTTCTACAAATAGAAACTAGGAAAACAAACCTATGGTCACCCGGTGATATCGAAGTAGATTGCATGTACTCTGGTCTCAAACTCTGTCGTTTGTACTTCCGTGCTGTCAGCATCATTCAGTTTGCAAGTGTTCGTCCGTCTGTCATAATCAAAAGATTTACAAGCTGTCAGATAGAAACAAAGTCTTGCACAATTATGGTGTTTAGTTGTTATCTCGTGAATCATGTGCTCTTTAGGACGAATATTCAGATGCTCTCGTTTCAACTGAAACGGATTACACGTTCCCAAATTTTCACATGCGACCACCTTCAAGTAAATAATCAACAATAAAGCTAACGAACTGGCAATATCCCCGGCATGTTTTTATTACTTAAAATAAATTAAAATCATTTATTCCTATGTTATCTGCTAAACTTCTTTCAGTTTTTCTCGAGAGGTTTATAACGCGACTCATCATATTAACTGATTCTTCTCGGGAGGTTTTTAACGAGACTCATCATATTAACTGATTCTTACGCTCAAATTCCGTACCAAATATTTTTATTAATACGACATACCGTAATATAATGTATGAATAATAAATTCACTTTTATTTCGTAATATCTCACAATTTTTGCTAATCTGTAAATCAATTTATTCCTTTTAATCATATCATTCAGGTATATATGTTTTTAATCATTTTACAGACACAGATCAAAAAAAGATGGGGAAAAAATCCATGAATATTTTAATGAAAAATATTTTATCTCTCGAACGATTCAGTAACTATGACTAAAGTGAAAATCAAACATCATCATGTAATGAAACGATATTGCTTATCTCTTAACATGTTGAATTTGTTTTATGGCCGACTTAATATTTGGGAACAAAGGGGTTTAATATTAAAGATTCAATAATAAAGATACCATCAGTATGAGGCCGTGTAAACTGCACAACTGGCCTGGCTCTATGCTGATGGCAAATGCTAATCACATTCGGTTCCATCGTGGGAACGTTAACATTTAATGCGCCAAGTGTTCAGGCCATTGGTATTTAGAAAACATCATGACAGTACTAGCATATGAAGAAAAAAACACACGCAAAATTGACTTTGAAAAGATGCAAAATATATAGCCTTGATTTACTGCGTCGATTTATCTTTTAGTTTTGGCATTAATTGTTTCAATTATATCCAATTTTATGTGATCCCCCACAAACAATTCAGTGTGTGATAAATAATAAAAAGATAATGTTATTTCATTTTACCGTCGCCGTTCCTGAATATGACCATTTCATTTACACAGCCTTCCATCAGCCAGTCAAAATGGAGAATTTAAACCATATGATAACAAATTGGACGACAAATTACCCTTACTAAAGGTGCACCTACGGGTTACGCCATCCGCCATGTTATTGTCTGATTACCTATATTATTTGATATAAGATAGACATACTATCTTCATGTACGAAGCTCGGAACCAGCGTGTAGAGGCTCCTGCGGGGTAAAGAATATTCGGAGTATTTCTTTTAAAAGAAGGAACATAAGCAAGCGTTATTTTTTCTCAAAACAGAACAGAATCTTTAGAGATTTTTAAAAATGCTTAAATACTTGTCTTTTATATTACTATCTATAAAGAACCGGTGGGAATATTCTGGCAACAAACTTAATTTGCTGTAGTAAAGTAAAAAAAATCCTTTAAGTTATTATTCTTTCAGTATAATTATTAGATTTACTACTTCCGCTATTTCTTGAGCGACGGAAGAGAAGTAATCAAATCAGTAAATCAATAATCATTATGCTATTGTACTTAAATTACCGGGTATTTTATTGGTAGAAATTCCAGTCAATCCAGTAAGATCCTCAAAAATATATAATTTGAAATTTTTACATAGATGTAAATAAGGCACTTAAAATGGGAAAAAATACTGAAAAGGGTAATACAGAAAAACCCATCAGGCCAACATTTTAATAAAGTGTACATGTTGAAAATTTCTACATCTTGTCATATAATCTTGTAGCTTTCTAAGTCTCAAAGGTAAACGTCTTGTTACAAATAAGATCAGAATATAATCTAATTTTGAAGTACTGATTATGATATATTCTATCCATTCGCATTACTTAATCTTAAAAAGTGTGCTGTTGAGTGCACATATTGATAACACTAGTGACTAAAACTTCATTGCCTTATAAAAATAATATATTAATATCACTTTAAAAACAGAATGTTTTAATTTTCTAACGCACTTTCCAATGCTTTTTGTTCTATAAAGAACATATCTATTAAAAGTTACTCTTTTTGTTTCAAATCGTCAGTGATAACTAAGTTGCTGTTTTTCGTGTTGTTGTTGTTGCACACCTAGGCTTTGACTACATAAGATACTGATAGTAGCGTGATTGTTGTCGTACACCTAGGCTTTGACTACATAAGATACAGAAAGCAGCGTGATTGTTGTCGTACACCTAGGCTTTGACTACATTAGATACAGAAATCAGCGTGATTGTTGTCGTACACCTAGGCTTTGACTACATTAGATACAGAAAGCAGCGTAATTGTTGTCGTACACCTAGGCTTTGACTACATTAGATACAGAAACCAGCGTGATTGTTGTCGTATACCTAGGCTTTGACTACATTAAATACAGAAACCAGCGTGATTGTTTTCATGCACCTAGGTTTTGACTACAATAGATACTGATAGTAGCGTGATTGTTGTCGTACGCCTAGGCTTTGACTACATTAGATACAGATAGCAGCGTGATTGTTGTCGTACACGTAGGCTTTAACTACATTAGATACAGAAACCAGCGTGGTTGTTGTCGTACACCTAGGCTTTGACTACATTAGATACAGAAAGCAGCGTGATTGTTGTCGTACGCCTAGGCTTTGACTACATTAGGTAAAGAAACCAGCCTGATTGTTTTCATGCACCTAGGTTTGACTACAATATATACTGATAGTAGCATGATAGTTGTCGTACGCCTAGGCTTTGACTATATTAGATACAGAAAGTAGCGTGATTGTTGTCGTTCACCTAGGCTTTGACTACATTAGATACAGAAAGCAGCGTGATTGTTGTCGTACACCTAGGCTTTGACTACAATATATACTGATAGCAGCATGATTGTTGTCGTACGCCTAGGCTTTGACTACAATAGATATAGGTAACAGCGTGATTGTTGTCGTACACCTAGGTTTTGACTACATTAGATATAGATAGCAGCGTGATTGTTGTCGTACACCCAGGCTTTGACTACATTAGATACAGATAGCAGTGTGATTGTTGTCGTATACCTAGGCTTTGACTACATTAGATGTAGATAGCAGCGTTATTGTTGTTGTACACCCAGGCTTTGACTACATTAGATACAGAAAGCAGCGTGATTGTTGTCGTACACCCAGGTTTTGACTACATTAGATACAGAAAGCAGCGTGATTGTTGTCGTACACCTAGGCTTTGACTACAATATATACTGATAGCAGCATGATTGTTGTCGTACGCCTAGGCTTTGACTACAATAGATATAGGTAACAGCGTGATTGTTGTCGTACACCTAGGTTTTGACTACATTAGATACAGAAATCATCGTGATTGTTGTCGTACACCCAGGCTTTGACTACATTAGATACAGATAGCAGTGTGTGATTGTTGTCGTATACCTAGGCTTTGACTACATTAGATGTAGATAGCAGCGTTATTGTTGTTGTACACCCAGGCTTTGACTACATTAGATACAGTTAGCAGCGTGATTGTTGTTGTACACCCAGGCTTTGACTACATTAGATGTAGATAGCAGCGTTATTGTTGTCGTACACCTAGGCTTTGACTACATTAGATAAAGATAGCAGCGTGATTGTTGTTGCATGCCCTTGCTTTGACTACATTAGATACAGATAGCAGCGTGATTGTTATTGTACACCCAGGCTTTGACTACATTAGAAACAGTTAGCAGCGTGATCTTTGTCGTACACCTAGGTTTTGACTACATTAGATACAGTTAGCAGCGTGATTGTTGTCGTACACCTAGGTTTTGACTACATTAGAAACAGTTAGCAGCGTGATCTTTGTCGTACACCTAGGTTTTGACTACATTAGAAACAGTTAGCAGCGTGATTGTTGTCGTACACATAGGCTTTGACTACATTAGATACAGAAAGTAGCGTAATTGTTGTCGTACACCTAGGCTTTGACTACATTAGATACAGAAACCAGCGTGATTGTTGTCGTATACCTAGGCTTTGACTACATTAGATACAGAAACCAGCGTGATTGTTTTCATGCACCTAGGTTTTGACTACAATAGATACTGATAGTAGCGTGATTGTTGTCGTACGCCAAGGCTCGACTTCATTAGAGACAGAAAGCAGGGTGATTGTTGTCATATACCTAGGTTTTGACAACATTAGATACTTATAGTAGCGTGACTGTTGTCGTACACCTAGATTTTGACTACATTAGATACAGGCGTTAGTGTTGTCGTACACCCAGGCTTTAATTACATTACATACGATTGCAAAGTGTTGTCGTACACCTAGGCTTCGGCTATAAAAGATACATATATCAACGCGATTGTTGTCGGACACCTAGGCTTGACTATATGATATACATATAGAGGCGTGACTGTTGTCGCACACCAGGCTTTAATTACATTACATACAAATAGCAGCGTGAGTCCTGTTGCACACCTAGGCTTGGATTACATAAGATACAGATAGCAGCGTAATTTTTGTTGTACACCCAGGTTGTTCGATCACATTATATACAGTTAAAAATTATTTCAATGAAATAAGGCTTAGGATCATTAATCAATTAATTAATTAATTAATTAATTAATTAATTAATTAATTGATTAATTCATTCATTCATTCATTCAACTAATCATTATTCATTCATCCACTCACTCACTGACTCACTCATTTATTTATTTTTTGTTCATTTGTTTAATTAATTGATCTATCAAAGATACATTTATAAAAAAAGGCCCATTAAGCCTCAGAAATTCTATCATATTTTTCTGTACTTATCTTGTTTCAGATTCCAAATAAGTTACACATTGGCCATATAGATTAACTTTCCTTTGCTTCTTTTTTCCTTGGTAAGTTGTAAAATTATAGTTATTTATAAGATCTAGTTTGTATAGATGTCAAAATACTATATTTTTTTACATTTTGTTAACTCTACGACACATCACAGCAGATCCAGTGCTACTCTCCACGGTTTTTTTATTATCTAAAATGCTCTAAATTCATTATCAAATTATTATTAAACACTTATTTGACCTTTCCAAAGAATAAGAAAGTTATTGATTTCTGAGCATAAAATACATGTTTGTAAAGCATGTCCTTATGATTTATTGTATGTCATGCATCAAATTTTCAAAGTATTCTGTTGATAAAAACTAGACGTAACTTTCGTTTTGGTGAGAAAAAAACACACAACAACTTGCTGCACATACGCTCATACGTTTGTTTCTTGTGTTAAATCTACTGTAACTAATAATGTTTTAATGATATATTTCATTTCATGGAAGGTAACCAAAAATGCATTACAATTGGTGCAACTTATCAAAAAAAGCAAATAAAGAACATTTCACTATTAAAGTCTTGAAAAGTTGTAATAATAAATTCATAACATATTTCTTTCAAACATATAAAGGGGAAACAAAACAATGAAGTATAGAATATTCATTTAAAATTGTTTTACAATGCATTAGGTGATGCCTTAAAGAAATAAAGAGTGGTAAAGGTCTTTGACTTCAGACCGCCTGCCCCTTACCTTTGTAGTTCTAAAATTCCTCTAAGGATTTTAAATTATTTTCTGAAAAGAAGTTACCAATCCTAGGTACAGACGTCGGTGATCGCAGGTGTCTAAAATATAACAAGGAGGGGCTTCTGAGACCTCTTTCCAATAGTAAAACTGGACAATCTTAATATGAACTGTTCTGGTATGATATAAAGCCTAACCAACCAACCAATAACCTGGGAGGGGGGGGGGCAAGTGAATTGGTCTTATACATGATATCTTGGCACAGAATTACAGTGCTTTTCCTATCAATACAATTTATTTTAATATAATTATGTAATTTTATTTTATATATGTATGTTATAGCCGTGACCGGTGCATTTAGTACTGAAACACATTTGTTTATACGCATAATGCAATTATCTTTTTTATTGTATTCAGATGGTTGAAAAGGTATATTCAAGACCAACAATATCGTATGGTTATCGAATAAAATTAATGGATTGTGAAGTAACCAAATATATCTGTCCTCAGAACTTCTGGCGTTAATAACGATTTAAATGAATTATTCATGCTTTGAATTTAAGGCACTGCCATAAAGCCTTAGAAACAAATAAATGTTTACTTCATTACAAAGGACAAAGCTATATTTTAGAATATTGCACAGGCCATATTTCATTTTAAAATTCAATATTTAGAACTACAACATGATTTAAGAGAATTTTTAAATAAGTTATGAAGTGTTTATAACATAAAGATAATGCCTTTGGGTAATTAATCTAATTATGTTTTGATTAAAAAAAATTCACGCTATATCTTTATTGAAGAAATTAATTAGAATCATAAACATTTCAGATAATTGTATTAAAGTATATGCTCTTTTCCACCATCGCTGCAGCAAAATATACTTGTCATGAAAAATATTCAGATTGTAGATTCTGTCCGAAATATCCTTTACTCTCTATTTAGATGATGGCAATAAATACTTAATACTTTTTATTCATCATAAAAAAGCACAAAAAACTTTAAGAAAAAATTAAATTGAGATATAAACAGACTCAATTACTCTTAACCCTAAAATATCCTTATTAAAATCTTTTATTTCGTTGTACATCTATTTACTAGTAAAAGAGCAAAGTAATCACTAGTAAATTGCTTCTATTCTAAATAATCCTATTTCAAAAGATATTTTAGCACCATGAAAAGTAAACAGAGGTGTGAAGGTGTGAAAAGCAACAAAATACTGTTGTGTTTTTAAATGAAAGATGATTGCAGTGTATTACAGTTGACTGGTTACTAAACAATAAGAAATGACATGAATATATGTTGTAAATATTGTTTGTAAGAAGTATGTTAAAACAATAAAGTTGTAAAAATGTTATGTTAACTTTAAAGTAAATTATGATTTTATTTCTTTGCTGAAATATATTTGCAATTATTTGTTTGACACTGTGTATTTATTCGGAATTTGATGAATATATAAAAGTAATGGTACTGATACTTAATTACTTCCCCCAAGAAAGTACTGGTACTGCAGTACCGAGTTAAAATATAGTAGTGGTAATGGTACTGCATAACTTGCCAAGTACTGGTACTGGTACTTAAGTACTACACCCTTAGTACTGATGCAGCTCTGGTCGTTACACACTGGGTAAATAACAAGGCAAATATTTAGAGATAAGTGGTTAAAGTGGTTTTGTCTATACTAGCCAGCCAACTTATCATACCCGCCGTCCGCCTGGAATATCCACCCCCTTCTATCATATGCTGAAAGTGATACATTTGTACGGCATTTTTAATTAGTCAAGCGTTTCTTTTATTGAAAACAGGTATTCGGTTATTAAATTTTGTTAGTCCTTACATTTGATATGTTCTCAACCTAGTGGAATTGGAAATTTTACCTTATCTTAAAGCAGTGTTTGTCATAATGTTTCATTATATATTTTATACAAATAGATACACTAGCGACACATGTGGTCCTGTGATAAATGTCTTTCTGGTGCCTTTTTATGGCTTATACGTACTATTAATTAAAACCAAAGTCAGATCACAAATATGTAATGATTGATTTTTCTCTTATTGTAGTATTTTCCTTTATTTTAACATGCATGTATGTAAACAGCTATATGGGCACACTCAGTAGAACTGTAAGGGGGTATTTTTGCCAGAGCTATGCATATAAGTCATGACAGATCAAACGCCGAGAAGTTCCAACAGAATAAGCTGCAAACCATAACAACGTTAAACGTTATTTTTTTATTTAATAATGGAATACTTTCAGGGAATCTCATTTTCTATAACTTTCAATATCATTGATGGGTTTTGAAAAAAACAAACAGATTACATACTTAGTTGAAACGACAAGACGGTCAGGAGACAGGAGGCAGGAGATAAAATCAACGTAAAAAACTTAAATCTCTTCCAGGTTTTCATACTTCATAACAGTAGGTGTCAAGTGCCATATGACAGCTTTAAAAGGTTACCAAGTGATGTTATAATTTCCTGCTTAAAAATAGCAATTGTTCAGAAATTTTTGCTAAGAATAAACAAAAGTACAAAAGAAAAGCAAAGCACAACTTTACACATTAATTTTAAGATTTTATTTTCAAGATGGTTTTGTTCATACAACATAAGATATCTATCTGCAGCGAATATTTTCTAGGCCTTTGCCATACGATACTTCCACAAAATACAGGAGACACTTATTATTAATTTGACTTCTTATAACTTCCAAAATGTTACACATTGGCCATGAATAATATTTTGCTACTGCTGGTTTTAGGCAATAAGCACAATTATAGTGATTTATTGTTAATGTATGGAAGTAAAAATATTACAATGTACTTTGCTTACATGTCGCTACTTAAATGATGAAAAAGTTCAAATTTTGTGCTACATTCTTCTGGTTTCGAGTATTTAACAAGCTCCGAAATTATTATTTAACATTATTAGACTTATGTTTACTCTCCCTGAAGACGGAACAAAATATTCATGTATGAGACATAATGTGTCTTTAACTGTGGTCAATAGAAAATATTGTAAGAACAGTTTGATAATTTTCTTAACGTTGGAAATAGCGAGTGCTATCGTTGCTTCAATATCGTCATTGATGTTCAACACTGCTTCGTCTTCTGACAGATCATCAGGTGACTGAAATACGGAGTTGCTTGACATTGAACAGGCGTATACAGAGCCACCAGCACTAACTGCGAGACCCATGTACCTATGTCTTCCAAATGTGCCGGTAACATTTCCAAACCTTGATAAACGGAACAGACACAGTTTAGTTAAATCAGTAACATACATCCAACTGCTATCTGGGCTAAAACCTTTGCATATTGGTTCCGTAAATGTCATAGACCCCAACTCATTCAGTTGGAAAGTGCACTGTACTTCTCCGTTAAGTCTTAAGATTTCTATTTTTGGCCTAACTTTACCATCGAACGCAACAATAAGTTTCCTGTCATCATATTTAAAGCCTCGACAATTTCCGACTGTTCTCATTTGTTCTGCTTTAGTCAAACCTTTTCTTGTTGTAAGTAGCTGAATACGTTCCTCATCCCTTAGTGTCACGGCAAGCTGGTCCGATGGTATAACCGTTATATCTCGTGGAGACGATGTTAACTCAATGTGAAAAACAATCTGGTCGTGAGATACATCCATAATTTTAACATTTTATTGGCTTTGTCTGCTATAGCGAGTTGATCAGCCGTTACAAACGTTTAAAGCAAACAAAAAAATAAACAAAAAAGAGAAAAAGTACAACTGATTATTTGTTCAAGCAAAGCATGCTGCCAAAGAAATGGTCAAGTATTTTGAAAGCAAAAATGAACTGAATTTCTGGAAGAAATCTTGTCAGCGACATGACATATATCCCAACAAACAAACATATCAAAGATGACACTATCTTTGGTAAGATAGTAATAGAAAAACCCGATACAAAACCTTATTACTCACCAGAATTGTTAACAATAGAGAAATTACCGAAGTCAATTTCAAGTACGAAAGTGACAAGAAGGTGTGCTATGCAACTGGACTAGTATTTCTATCGGCTGATCAACTCGCTATAGCAGACAAAGCCAATAAAAATGTGAAACTTGTGGATGTATCTCACGACCAGAATGTTTCTCACATTGAGTTTACATCATCCCCACGCAATATAACGGTTATACCAATGGACCAGCTTGCCGAGGCACTTGTACAAAGCTCGAAGAAACCAATTTATATGCGTGTTTATGCGTCTGCGGGATTAACAATATAAATATTATTCAAAAAAAGCTCTTTTGTTTAGTGGGGAGTTTTTCACGATAATAAAAATAAATAATCGGCTGAACGGCGTTTCCTAACATTTTTTAGAATGTTTATTTCTGTAAACTATATATAAACCTTTATATATTGGTTCCTTTTTTCTCTACAAACCGAGACAAATCTCTACTGTGTTCGGTAAAGTTGAAGTTAGCTTGTCAAAGAAAGAAAGGCAAAGAGCTTTGTGAATAAAAAATTGAAAATTGAAAAGCACGTGTCCTTTAAGTTTAGAGAAAGTTCAATTAAGCAAGGACATTGCTACTACTGTTTATATCAATATATTTATCGATAAGCTAAGACTGTTTATATGGATAAAATTAATAAGATGAAATCAGTATTTGAATTTTATATACAGTGCTCTCCAAAAATCTTGGGAAGGTTATAAAAATTCATGAAATTTGGTAAAAAAATAATTTCATGGTTTTAAATCATAAATATGATGCTAAAATTAAGATTTATCAATATTGTAGGTTCCAAAGGTCATTATTTATAAAAATATTACTTAATTTAAAATGCCATGTAAATAAAGGGAGGTAATAAACAATTTATCTTCTATAAAGTTTAAGTCAAATTTTACAATAAGAAATGAATGCATTTATTTAAATGATTGCATACAATATGCACAAATATTTGCAGTACATATTTAAAGTATTCTTCGGTGTTTGAAAATTGTTTAAGTTGTATTATTATGCACATATATATATAATTTCAGTTAGTGTGGTTTACCACTTTGATCACAACATACAGGATTTTAAGCAAATGTGTTGTTTTTTACCAAAAATTTAAGTGTTTATAGGTATGGTGTATGAGCGTTTACAAAACATTAACTGGTTGATATTTTTGGTAAATGTTGACGATTACGTAACCTAAAATGAAATGAAATTATGTAGCCAATATATTTTTAGTAGCATGTGTAACCGCCACGTACCCGGATGATAACCTCAACCCTTTTCCTCATACTTCAAGTAAGGTGTCTGATGTGGTTTTTTTTAGGTAAATTGTGCCATTCTTGATACAGAGCTTGCATCATTTGTTGCATATTGACTACAGGTTGTTCATACCATTGCCCAAATAAAATTCAGATGAAGGGGCATTTAGAGAAAAGATCTAGTTTTTCTTTAATGAACTTTTTAATCAGACATGGTCAAAACAGACAAATGCTTCTATCCCATACAAAACCTTGATCAATTTGACAGGACTTTGTCAAAAGGTACACACTCATTGTAGTTCATACCAATTATTTGCATTGTTTTGTTTTGCTAAATGTAACAACCTCATAATTTAACTTAACATGAGATGGTTAGTTCAGTTCATGTCAATCTTTAGTCTGAAGGATAGTTTGTTCGACAAAGGATATTATCGTAGGTGGTCGTGGTCACTCTTTGTCTTTATAAATGCTGAATGAAGAAATAAATGGAACGTTAAACGAACGTGAATTGCAGCCAGTGAAACATGACAAGCAAAAATAAATACATGTAAATAAAAAATAAAAATAAAGAAAATAAAAAAATGAGAAAAGCAAAAAAATTCAAGTGAAAATATACAAAAAATGTTCAATAACTGGTCTAACTTTAACCGTAACATGCTAAATACTTAAATGATCTTGTCACTCTTTCGATATGGGCATATGACTTTTCATTTTATTGTATTGACTGAGTAACGAAGAACAGCACAGACCAAGATCATGCTACGAGAAGGTGCCTGCTGGTTTTGCGCCGGTCAAGTTGCATGGGTAGATAGATTCTGTACCCGCAAACAAACAATGTGGATGCAGATACCTTATGATTATACTCATTTTTAGTCTATATACAATGAAGTAAATATGTTTTGAATAGAATGGTAAATATGTAACTGTGTTACATTTTAGGAACTAACTCAAAGTTGGATTTCTACAATTATGAAATTTGGTATGATGCTGCTCAACATTTAAGCCCCAAGTTTACAATACATCCTTTAAAATTGTCAATATATATACTAGTATGTTACTTTAGTAGAACATAAATAAGCAAAGGTACTCATTTGTTTTCTTTTTTTCTGTATATGTTGAGACTAAAAGATTGGAGCACCACACTAAATACCGTATTCCGGTATATACAGGAAAAGGCGCTTGAATGACGAAATGCTAAAATCTTGCCTTTTTACCTAACGGAATGATTTTTAAAAGGTCTTATTCTTATTTTTACACCGATGTTTGTATGCAAATGCATGAAAAATGTAATAATCGGCGAAAAAAAGATATTTGTGTAATTTGTGATAATTTTGCAAGCGTCTAGAGGTACTGCTCCAATCCTGTAATGAGTTAAATCCGTTGAGAATCACGTTCTTAAATCTAAATACAATCAAAGAATACCGTTACTTATCTACACAAGCGGTTCAACATACGATAGCTTATCGCATATTTTACATTCATGTAGGACATCATACGACTAAAAGGTTAGAGTTGTTATATTTTTATATTGTAAATCACTAAAAGTTGATTTGTATTTAAAAGGACGAATGTGATATGTGTTTATTACAATGACGACATAATGATAAATGTCTAGCAAAAGTGTAGAACAATAGCGCTGGAATTCTCAATAAAAGTAACTCATTTAACCATACTTCATTCTTTATCTGTATTGCCATGTATTATTAATTGCATAAATAGATTAACTTATATATGGACACTCTTATTTAATTTCTTCATATCTAAAATTTAATTTGTGCTTAAGCCGGTGCAAGGGGGCGTGAACTCTACCTTGCACTAACCATTATCGTCTAAATTTAGACTCTGCTATATTTTCAATTGTGCCGTTTTGGGTGGTGCTCTTTAGGAAGTTCTATTATTCTCTATTTTATGCAGGTACTTGGTTCAAAATGGCTTATATATCAGCCACAAATTCCATCTTTTTATTGTCACTGTGTGTGTTCTTAATCGAAAGGACGAACGGACATATGCTAGGAATCGATAAAGGTAATCGTAATTTTGATATATTTTACGGGACACGCAACATTCATTTACTAAGACGTAATAAGATCATCATCATTCTACACAGTCTGCTCAGTTGGTAATACGTTGATCTGTGAATCGGGCGATACGAGATACGAGTTAGATTACCAGACAGTGTGACAGGTCACTTCCGTTCTGATTGATCATGATATCCTTTCTTTGGTCATTCGTATTGTACCTCTCATCTGGCTTGTACAGAGTTATATAAGTTCATTGCAAAAGTAAAAGCACTAGTAGTGATAATCTGCCCGACAGCCTGCTCCGGAACGATACTGTAGTTGAACTCTTCATTGGTAAATTCAAAGATAAAAGATAATTGAGAACAGACAATGAATCTAATATGTGAAAATGGGAAAATATCCGAAGTGAAAAACACATTACTTATCTGTGTATCTTTACTTTCACCTATTTTTTCAAACCTTTTAATATAATCTGATACTGTTTCAACTTCAATCAATAGAAAAAAACATTGAGTAGCTAAAATAATAACTTGTATTTGTATATTTGACATCAATTTTGCCTATCTATTGCTTTTTGAAATATAGATTTGTTGTAGACGCACCTTTCCATGAAAATAAATACATGTAGCTCATTTTGTCATATTTTGCATTTAAGATGAAGGGATTTTACGTGACAAGAGATTTATACTGACATCGAACTCAAAGCAAAGTAAGTAGTGCATTGCTGCAAAATTGCGTTAAAGAGAACTCCGCTGAGGTTATTTGACATGACGGTACTGGAATTATTTTTCCAAGATTTTTTTATAACATTTTATGAAGTTCTTTTGCATATTTGCAAATCATTCCTCCAGAATCGTCAATTTTATTGTGCATAAAGACCGAAAGATGAAAAGTGTAGCAACGCATTTCACTCAAATTGGATAATGAATCAGAAAAATAATTGATTGTCGATATATAATTTATTTGAGCATATGTTTTGTTTATCATTGCAGATGGTTAACTTAATCTATGTAATACTTTTAAATTATATATTGTGGGCTTTCTTGACATCTGTTGAGCTTCTGTAAAAAGTAATGCAATTAGTAAGGATATAAGATTAAAGAATTATATTTATCTAACCAAATGATAAACTAACCAAGTATACTAACTAGAAAGATAAACTCACCACGTGTGTGGAAGAAGGACTGACCTTTTCGAATTTGTAAGTTTTGCAACTTCCTTTTGCTTGACAGTGTGATGCTAATGTATGACAATGTTAAAGTTACTTTAGAGTGCCATCTAGCTATCACTTAAAAGGTTTCGAGGAATTCTAAAGCCTAAAATTTGAAAGACTTAATGGTACGGTTTAGATTGATACCCAACCATTACATTGGAACAAAGGACAAAGTAACACGCGATAGTTATTGTCCCAAAAGGGCACAATTTAGTACTTATATTGTTAAATTGGCTAGTATAAGTATCCCCGATCTTTAGAAAAGGCGATAATTATCGCACGTTTACGAGCGACATTTTGTGAACGAAATAAGACATCGTTTTTTTCTGAATGTTCTACTCATAGGTTGGACCACGTTAGAGCAATTTTCATCATGTGCATTAACTTGTGTTCCCGGCTTTGAGAAGCTAACCCAAGTATGTTGTGACACTGGCTTGAATGCATTGTGCTCCAATCTCCCTTGGACTTTACTTAAGGCAAAATTAGGAACATGTGTTGGTAAGTAATTTTAAGCAATCTTGACGCATTTGGGCCCAAATCTTGGGAAATACTATTTTTTAGTAGCAAAGTCTTTGTAGATAGAACTTACAAGTTAACAGTTCGTAGTTTTAAAATATGAACTACTAGTATATGGGACACAATAGCTACTTTGTAAGTCTTCTTAAACAAAAGGGACGGCTTCTCTGGTAAGGTAGTAAAGGTATCTAATGTACATAATTATTCATTTAATATTCACATATAAGGGTTTTAAATATTGCCACGAATCAGTTCTATCATTGGAAATTAAAGATATCTATTTTGCTTATGAAGGGTCGGAAGTTCTGCTCTTGTTTAAGCTCATTACTGATATGATGTAAGAAGTAACATTTAAAATCTCTCAACAAGTAAAGCTTGTATGACCTCATGTGGTTATTGCGATGTCGACATGACCTGTACATAGCTTAACCACAACCTGACGGTAGCATATTTAGATCTTTTGAACAATTTACAAACTAATACAGAAAAGGGTAGGACAAATACAACACGAATTTAAGAAAATATACTTTGCACGAAGACAATACCGTAGAAATTTCAAAATCATTTACTCATTTTTTATTGGATTGGCCTAGAAGGCAAGTGTCTTTCAACACAATTGAAGTATGAAAATGCATTTTCAGATTTAACACCATATGGCATTACGACGACAGGTATGTTGAAATTAAGTTATAATTGTTTCTATTCTAAAATAACATAACATATCTTTTATAAAAATTCAAACAACAAGTTAGTATGCTTATAAAATAACATAAGGTTATAGAGGTTAGGGCCGCCGACTTAACTTGTTATTATTTTTTGTGTTCCTTTCGGGATCATTGAGTCCAGCACATTAAAGTGTTGAGAATTGAGTACGGCCAAAGCCGGTGCTAGGGGGCGTGAGGGGTGTTGCAATTTTTCAGTATCCCTCATGTACAGACTCAATCAAACTGAGTCTGCAATTTTCATGTTATTTTGCTGTTTTAGTGCTTCCGAGGGGTTACTTTTTTTCTAGATAATGGAACCACATCTCACGATTCAACAGTTGAAATTATGCCGGCCATCGTGCCTCTATTATATATGAATTAAAGTATTCACTGCGACCACTCATATTCTAAATAAAACTAAACTTGTTACGGCCAAAAAAAGATAACTTTCGATCAACTTTTGAAAAACAAATTCATTATATTAGATAAGTATTTGTTCTTATATTTATACAATAAGTTCAGAAATGTTTTACATTACTGGATGTTGATAGTAGCAAATGCAGTCATCAATATGTCATAATTATTTCTGATCATTATTAATTGTTGAATGTCTAAATCACAGTTGAGGTATTTTCAAGCAATGTCCACAACACCTTTAGATGATGAATCTTACTGTTAACAAAAAAAACCAAAAAAACAACTTTTATCATAGTTTGTTACTCTGCATTTATGCATGCTATAGATCATGTGCTTTTATCTTAGACAGAGTCATACCACTCCTTATAACAGTTTTATTTTTCACCCGTAACAGCATGGTCATCTCTCGAACAGTTTGCTGCTTGTTTTCTTTCATGTGTACCTGGGTTTGAGAAGCTGACGGAGGTTTGTTGTCAAACAGGACTTGATGCAGTGTGTACAAATCTGCCATGGGATTCGCTGAAGACAAGTCTTGGCCAGTGTCATGGTAAATTGGCGAAGTCTAGAGATTCTGAAAGGGAGAATTTATTTCATAAAGAAAAGAGAAGAATAAACATGTTTATGATCTTTGTGAAACATCTTTCCAACTTTCAAAGGATTCCTGTAATAAAAAAACCCAACAGTGGTCCAATAATAACGTTTTAATTTTCCCTTAACAGTTATCGCCCAAATGAGTAAAAAATCGACAAATACTGTCAAAAAATTAAAGTTATTTAAATGAACTTAGATTATTTAACTTACTCTAAAACTTGTTATTACATTTCGTTGATATTTCAAGCAATAAGTCCGTGCTCTTCTAATCCTTGTGTGCATGGTACGTGTCATCAAAATAGTAACAGCTTTCATTGCACGTGCTCATCGGGATACATCGGTGCATTATGTGATAAGCGTATTTCTTTTGAGTTACGTTCTTTGATGGATCCCTCAAAACCCGACATTTTCCGTTTATTTTCGTTCTTTATAAAGTCAACCGATCGACAAATTGTTTATGAAGAAATTCAAACTGTTTAACTTTACCCTTTCCGATAACTGAAAGAGACGGAAAATGACGATGTTAAGCGAATTAAAACAATCTGAAGTACTTCAATTTTCAATTAGAATTTCAATGATTTTGTACAAAACAAAATGTTCTGTATTTAACTGTGACTCAAAATAAGCGTGAAAAGCGTTTATAAATTCTTACGACACCTAATTACTCTACGCTGCTTGTACATAGGTGCCATTTTGCATTTTAGTTGTGTAATGAAATAGCACAAATCAGCATTCGTACCTTATCTTGCATAAATCTTGCTCACGCATGCTTTTATCAACGGAAAAGAAAAATGTGTTTAACTGAGAAAAAGAGGACACGAGAAGGCTCCGTATTACGTTTCCATAACACGTGGCTTAAGATGGCATGAACATTAAGATAACTGCAATTTAACAACGATAATTAAATGTCAAATACTTTTACACTCGTGCATTAGAAAGGCATTACTTTATTAAGATCTTTGAGGAATTGTTTACAATTAAGTTAGGGTTTGACCAATAACGTGTGTGAAAAATTTCAGATCATTCGCTCTTTCCGTTTTTTCCTTTTCCAAGAAAAA
This sequence comes from Ruditapes philippinarum, assembly GCF_026571515.1. Lineage (NCBI taxonomy): Eukaryota > Metazoa > Mollusca > Bivalvia > Venerida > Veneridae > Ruditapes > Ruditapes philippinarum. The sequence continues at coordinate 934,428 of NW_026859254.1, forward strand.
AGAACACAATTAAAAAATATTTAATGTTTTCATATACACCAGTTGATCTATGTGCAAATTTGAAACCTTCAATTCTATATAAGCAAATGTACTGTCTAGCATAGGGTTTGTTTAAATATATATAATACATTTCAATTAAATTGAATGTTTCAATTTTGTCTGGAATACTAGCTCTAGATTTAGAAAATAGTAATATATTTTTCTATGTATTGTCTTTTATTACAGCTGACTCCTGTTCATCTAGCCCATGTGTCCATGGCGTCTGCACTGAACTGACGAATGGGACATTTCATTGTACATGTAGCTCGGGATTCACTGGCCTACTTTGTGACAAAGGTATTAAAGCAGCACGCCTTCATGAACAAAATTATTATAAAAAAAGTTTATTGAACGTATAGGTCCTAATCTTAACCCTTTCGCTGCCAGAGGGTTATTGTTTTATTGATCACCTATTTGCCAGAGGGTTTTCTAAGAAATTACTATATTATTAATTAATATTATTATTATTATTGGTTATTCGTATTATAGTAATTATATATGTTTCCAAATCTGTTAGTATAATAAAAAAATTATTGTCGATGGTATAATTTTCTTTATATTTATTATTATTATTATTATTAACGTATTATTATTATTATTATTATTATTATGATTATTATAGAAACGGCAAAAGCCGTCCATATGGCAAATACGCCGAAAATAACAGTGAAAGGCTTACACAAGTTCCCAGTAACGATTTAATTGTAATATACATTAAAATTTAAGCTGAAATTGGCCCCCTCGTTTCTCGTCAGTCCTGTACAATTGTTATTGAATACATATTTCTACTGATTGCTAACATATATCGTATTCGGCTACAATTGGAGTTTTGTACCATTTCAAAGACCTTTTACTTGAACTGTGCACTGCGGTTACGGCTCGTGTTTTATTTAAAAAAAAAACAAAAAACAAAAACAGAATCCGTATCACTTGAACAGAATCCATATGCTGTGCGGTGCAGATCTCTTAATCTATTCTTTTCAATTTTCACACGATTGCTGTAATAAAAGAAAAAGAATGATCCAATAATAACGTTTTAATTTTCCGTTTAAAGTAATGTCATGTCAATGTCTCAAAAATCGAAAGGATTAGAAATATTTAACCATCATTTAAATAAAATAAGATTATTAAACCTTACTTCTGAAGATTAGCATTTTCTATGCAAAAAGTAGTTAATTATACATTACTTTTTCCAGCAATTAGTCCGTGTTCTTCAAATCCGTGCGTACATGGTGCATGCCATCAAAAAAGTCACACATTTCAGTGCACGTGTTTTCAGGGATACATCGGTGCATCATGTGATAAACGTGAGCATTACCTTTGAATAGCGTTAAATGAATATGATAGAATTCTCAAAACACGACATTCATCGCTAATTTCCGTACTTTATGTAAACAGATCGGCAAAATGATCTTGATGAAAGTAATACTGTTTAACTTTACGCTTTCCGATAACTGAAAGGGACGGAAAATATCGATGTTTAGCGAATTTCAACGATCTGAAGTACTTCAAGCAATATTAAGGATATAATTGTTTTTGTACACAACAAATTGCTCTGCTGTATTTAATTGTGATGCCTATGCATAGTTGCAATTTTGCATTGTTGTTTAAGATACTAGCTCTGGATTTAGAAAAAGAGTAATATTTTTATTTTTGTTCCTATATATATTCTTTAATTACAGCTGACCCCTGTTCACCTAGCCCATGTGTCCATGGCGTCTGCTCTACACTGACGAATGGGACATTTAAATGTACATGTAGCTCGGGATTCACTGGCCTACTTTGTGACCAAGGTATAAAAGCAGCAAGCCAAAAATAAACAAAATTATTATAAATAAAGTTTATGAAACGGATACCGGTTCATAACTCTAGCATTCAGTTACGATTGAAATATTATGTGCATTTTTAACTGAAATTAACCTTTTCTGTTCTCTTCGGCCATTTACAATTGTTATTGAATAAATATATCCACTAATTTCTAAAAGAATTCGTACTGGGCTACACTTGCATTTTCTTAATGTTATAGACTTCATACTTGAACTGTGCACTTGGGTTTGTGGTTTGGTCTTTTAAAATAAAAAAGCCCTTGAACAGGATCCATATTATGCCGTTCTGTGCATATATCTTGAACTATTCTATCCAAATTTCAATGGATTGCTGTAAGAAAAACAATGGTCCAATAATAATTTTTCAGTTTATAGTACTGATGTCTAAATGATTCAAAAATTGAACAAAATTAAAAACAGTGTACCATCATTTAAATAAAATTAGATTATTCAAACTTATTTAAAACTGAGCATAGTCTATTCAAACAATAATTGCATATGCATTATTTTTTCAAGCAATTAGTCCGTGCTCTTCAAATCCGTGCGTACATGGTACGTGTCATCAACATAAACACAACTTTCAGTGCGCGTGCTCACCAGGATACACCGGCACATCATGTGATAAGCGTGAGTATTGATTTTGATAAGCTTTCAATGAATGTGATACAGTCTTGAAAACTCAGCATATTCCGTCTTTTTCCGTTCTTTATAAAAGCAATCGATCGACAAAAACATCATGAAGACTGCCAATCTGTTAAGCTGTACGCTTTCCGATAACCAAAAGGGGCGTAAAAATGACGTTTTTACCAACTTAAATTGTATTGTCTTTAATTACAGTCGATCCCTGCTCATTTAGCCCATGTGTCAATGGCGTCTGCTTCCCACGTGCAAACGGAGAATTTCATTGTACATGTATCTCGGGATTCCATGGCCTACTTTGTGACCAAGGTATCAAAGCACCACGCCTCCAGAATCAAAATTTAAAAAAATCAAGTTAACCAAATGTATACCTGTTCAATACTCTAGTACCCAGTAAAGATTTAGATAAAATGTACATTTCAAGCTGAAATTGACACTTTTTCTCTTTTTTCTCTTCAGTCTTAAAGATACAATATTCCTTCTGATTTTTAACAAACATCGTATTGGGCTGCTTTTTCTTTATTTTATAGACATTAAACATGAAATGTGCATTTGGGTTTGTGGCTTAGCGTTTTAAGCAAAAAAAAATTAAATAAATAAAAAACAAATAAATAAGATGAAAACAAAAAAATAAAAGATTGAAAAGGTAGTGAAATGATAAAATCAAGAGATGTCACTGAAAGGCTTTAACATGCGTCCCATAACGTTTAAGCGGAAAACCAATATACTATTCACAACTAGGCATTTTGACAAACAATCCTGTGACGTTTCCTTGAAATTACCGAAACAGTTTTGGAGATGTAGAGAGAACAAGCTTGATTTACTAAAAACGGACAATTAATAGACCATTACTGTGCAAATAAAATCAAGCAGAAGATCAAGAGTGTCTGCACAACTATAGGCTTGGTGATTAACAATCCTGTGAAATTTTTCCAGAGCGATTTCCCCATTACACTTTCGTGTTTTTTACAATTTTGCACTAGCATTGTTTTATCGTGCAATCGTGTCGTTCCACCGCGTTAGACCATCGTTCTGTCGCGTTTTTACGCTAGTAGGATCTCAATTTCATCTTTATTTAACCGAGTTTTCACTATTGCACATTAGCGTCTGCAATCATACCATTACTCATTTAATTTAGTCATTATGCGATCGTACCATCAACATATTTTCCATTGTGCCAGCCAGATTTATTTCTCAACCGAATCACAGCGTTTTGAAAATTGTGTAATCACTATTTCATCATCGCATTTGTAGCTTTTACAGTCGTGCAATCGCATTTTGATATAGTAGTACCATAACACTTTTACCTTCTTGTTTTCACAATCTTGCAATCGCGTTTTTTTACCATGGAACTTTGATTTTTAACCATCGGCAAACGCTTTTTCGCCAGCGTGCCACTGCGCTTTCTTCATCGTATCACTGCGTTTTCGCCATCATGCCACTGTGTTTTTGTCATCGTGTCACTGCGTTTTCACCATCATGCCACTGTGTTTTTGCCATCGTGTCACTGCGTTTTCACCATCGTGCCACTGCGTTGCACCATCGAGCCACTGCCTTTTCATTTTTGTACATCGAAACTGACTTTAGTACAATCGCATTTTCTATATCGTCATATAATCAGCATAATGAAGTAACAGGTAAATTCCTATAATATTTCATAGAAGTTAATCAGTTACTGCACCAAGGCGACGATACAATACATTGACTATGAAGATTGTATCCTTCATTCGTCTGAACATAACTTCATCAAAACAAGTTTGTTGTTCCAAAGAGTAATCTTGAATTTTTATACATGTTTTTATCATGAACGTATTATTATCATTTATGCTGGAGTGGTCCAAGTTTCATTTTTAAATTCGTATAAAAATTTCTTAACATTTTATTTTAGTCATCTATGTTATTATTAGCTTTCAGATGGCTCAAGTCGTCATATTATTTAAATTTGATTTACATTAATTTTTTTTTCATTGCATTTTAGTTATCGTAATCTGATTTGGGTTGGCCGGACATCTATCTTGACAAAAGTACATCATTTCTTATGATACAATTATACATTTATTTCAGTTATCAAAGATTGTAAGGACGTTCAAGATAATCACGTGACCAGTCAAACTGGAGGTGGAGTTTATTCAGTGAAGATAAATGGTCAACTTACAAACGTCATGTGTGACATGGTGACGTCAGGGGGAGGATGGACGGTAACACAGTTGCAATAGTTGTTACAGTTAAACCATAGTATTGTCAATTCTAATACATGTATATTGCCGCTAATTGAAAGCATTTGAAGACAATATATTGAGATAACTATTTCTGTTAAACCTTATGGTATTCTTTTGTTTTGAAATATAATAATCTGCCTACATGTAGTCTATATTACGGTCGTCGTATGAAGCCTGAAGCATACATTTAAAAGTTATATCCCTTTTTCCTTCAGAATATATCTTAGATATTTAGTTTGTTTCCACCTCAAGTGAATATCTACACTTGCGTAAGCCTTCACGTCAATTGAGTCAAGGTCAATGTCAAAAAATCTTAAAAATAGATTTCTTGAGGTAGTGTTCAGAACTGTCAGGAAAAATTGTATCAAGATTTGTTTGTTGTTCGGGAGAATCGAAGTCGGTACAATGAAGGCTATGTTGTAAGGTTTCTTGAGTATTACGGTTTCTATTTCAGCATTGTTAAAGCATTTTCGAGAAACATATTGCGGTGAGTATTGTGCGGTGTTCTTGTTTTTTAGGTTATCATGAATAGAGAAAACAACAACCAGAATTTTGAAGACCAGAGTTTCTCTTCCTATGCAGATGGGTTTGGAGATATACGGAACAACTTTTGGGCAGGTAGGAGAAATATATTTGTTTTCAGATTGTTAAAATATATCCCCTTCGTGACTAGGTTTTGAGTCCCTCTTAGACCTAAAATATTGTACTTATGTGACTAATTATGCCTATGCAGGCAATTAACCTCTGATATATTTCAAATTTCCATTTTCTTAGTTTAGCCCATTTCTTGTGTAGGGCACACGTATTTTTTTACTTTAGGACTTATTGCCGCTTTTCACAGAATGACACTTCAAAGTCACATTGAAAGTTGCATTATAATCGCCGTATAGATACATCTGCTGATGACTCTAAGTTCAAAATTCTACCACTTCATATTAAATGTTGAATTCAGCTTCAGTCGGTGCTTGGGGCCGAAGAAGGTACTTTTACTTTCCAGTACCGTACCAGAACAGCTTAATCAAGCCAAGCCTGTAAGATTGTTAATTTTGCTGCTTTGGACTTTCTTTAGTTATTATACTTCTCTCTATTTTTCAAGCTCTATAGGTAGTGACAGTTCGAAAGTGTTCCTTCTTACATTTGTCTTGCTGATTGTACAAAACATTCAATCTGTATTTAAAATTTTCAATTTCAACTTTGTACAAGTTTAATAATTGAACAGTTATAGACTCGGAGTAATGAAAAACTAAATCATATTCGAAATCATGCCATTAAGTTTAGCTACCGCATGTACCTCTTGAATAATAATAATAATAATAATAATAATAATAATAATAATAATATAAGGTAACCGTATTTTTCTTATGTAATATCTTCTATTGTTTTACATGTTTTGTAAACTTGAAAACAAAAATTGCAACCTATTCTAGGCATATTTAAAATTTCAGTCTAAATATTTTGCTGCTAAATGATATGCTGTTATTAGAAAACATGGAAACACATACCTGTACTATTTTTAGACTGATCTTCAGACATACTATTTCTGTGAACCGGAAGTGTGTTTAGCGTATTTATAAGGACTTATCTGCATGACGTAACGAAAACAAACTCAGAATGCACATGAATGTTTCAACAGGTTGACCCAAAAAATATGTTCTTGCAAAACATGAAAAACTAGGAAGCCAATCTATATTTAAGTACTTTGATTGTTTCAGGCTTGGAGAAAATGAACGGTCTTACAAAAGATGGCCGCCGATACCAGCTAAGAGTGGAACTAGGACTGGCTAATGGAAGCAAGTACTTTGCTATGTACGATGACTTTTCCGTCGGGCCACCAAAGGATTTTGTTTTGCATCTCGGCAGATACGTAGGAAATGCGGGTATATTTTCCGATTGCAAATTTAAAACAATTTTAATGATCATTGTGACCGCGCCACTTGTCCCTCTAAGAAGTTGACGGGGCTCGATAGAGGATCCCCGCACTATTTAATAGGCTAGAGTCTCGTTGTTATCGGAATTAACCAGACAAATCGCTCCACATACTTAGAACGGCCATGCACCACCACCCACCAAATCAAGAAATAGCTCTCAATCTGTCAATCCTTGCAGTGTCCGGGCCGGGTGAGGTTCCCCGTGTTGAGTCAAATTAAGCCACAGGCTCCACTCCTGGTAATGCCCTTCCGTCCATTCCTTTAAGTTTCAGCTTTGCAACCATACTCCTCCCGGAACCCAAAAATCTAATAGATAATAACATTCTAATAGATATTAACATTCACACTTCAGGTGTTCATATACGTAGGGCACATTATGTTAGGGATAATCTCCGAAAACTGTCCATTACACTATGCGCCGAGTTTATTCTCACACATAATAGACACTTCGAGGAGTTTCTCTAACATAAAACATGTTCTCTGTTGTCTTTGTAATGGACAGTTGTATCAATTTGTGCATTCCATGCAAAATTGAAAATTGCTTGCATCTTTTGTTTACAATCAGACAATTAATGTTATTTGCTTTTTGATTGTTAAAAGAAATACATAGTCGTACAGGTCAAACGCATGATTTACAGACTTAATTTTTAGAAGTCCTTAAATATTAAAACATCTCTATTGGTTTTACGTACATATTGGAATAATAAAGTGAACATGTGTATATTTTCATTATCAGTTATAATTATTTTGTTGATTTTTCATCATAGTTATGCCTTCATTTTTACAGTTTTTCATAAAACTTTAACTTATACACAATTGCTGTTTTGCTTTGTTTCAATCAAAAGAATTCGAAGAAACCAAAATTCAATTTCACTGGCTACAGTAAATCAAGTAGAATGCACTAAATGAAAAGACAACATTCATCACAAATTTCCAAGTGCTGCCGTTAGTCCTTTGCATTGTTTAGTTGTGTTGTCTGTCTTTGTTAAGGAATCTGATACAAATAAGCTCCTTATTAATGCTACGCTATTGTTATAGAAGGTCACCTTCTCGTCACCATTAAAACAGCCAATTTTGAAAGCAATGCGGTTTCTAATTTTAACCGCTTGAATACCAATACTGAGTAGGTAATTTTCACGATCTCCGCTGTCCATAAAGCCGGCAGATAAACTGGTAAAACAATTTTTCTCATTAAAATTGACTCTATTATTTCCAATTTATTTGTTTCAAATTACTTCAAACTTTTTTATAACAAAAATCAACAATTTGTTTTCTTCTTAGTACACTTCGTCTAATGTCTATATGTTAAGGACAGTTTGATTGGCTAAAAAAAGCTTTCTTCTTATGAAATACGGATCACAATGAAGGCGAAACAAATACGGTTTTAAACAGATCTACGTGCAAGAAATATATGAAGTAGATCTGAATTTAAGTCAAAATTGCTTTTGTAATAACATTGTACCGGAAACAAACTGTTCATTTCTAACATGAACATACTAAATTAGTAAACGTCTGAGTAAAAACAAACGCAAAATAATGTTAAGGTTTTCTTGCATTTAAACTTACGGTGAGGACACAATCGTTTTCCAGTAAATATATGCTAAGAAACAGAAGTTAATACTCTTTTGGTCAATGTGCGAGTTTAATTTCTAACTGCATTTTTTATGTCCCGCTCTGAGACATCTGCAAAAACGAAACAATAACTACATGTCCGTTATTATGATAAACCTTGGATGTACAAGTATCGGATACATTTAAGCAAATATTGGGCAGTGTCTTCATTCTATCAATACAATAAACACATTAAAGTACAAATACAACAACATATGAAGTCATAAACATGAATTAATAAATCTTTCCAGTAACTTGCATCTGCTACTTGAAATAAACAGAACAAAAGATTCGACTGCATTCTTCGTAAACATATTTTTACATTTTACATGGAGAACATAAGGCGAGTGTTATATTGTAAATAATCGTTTATATTATATGTTACACTCACTACAGTGTTGGAGTATTACCTCTAGGCGCTTGCAGAAATCATTATCGCAAAGTATAAGAATATCGTGTTTCGCCAACTCTTACATTTTCATTCTTTATCATATATATCGGTGTGAACAGACCACTAGACATCTTAAATTGCAGTTTGCCGGTAAAAATTGGAAATTTTAGCGTTGATTTTAATCATTCAAGCACATTGTCCAGTATATATCAGAACACGGTATTTAGTGTGATGCTCGAACACTTGTTTTAGTCTCACATGGTCTGCTTCGCTCTTATCCTTAGTTTTTGCTATAATCTGATTTTATTGACCTGTCAATTTTGAATACATTATAGCACTCATTTAAATATTCGATTTCACTTCGGCTCTGTCCGTGTACTTACGAGAATTAATATGGAATATTTTACTAATGTTTTGAAAGTCACACAAGCTTAATGCAAGAACCATATAAAAACCGCGAAAGCACAGACGGAAGAGTGATTGTCTGATATATTACAGGTCTGTAGTTCGATCCCTACTTTTGCCATTGATTTTAGGCCTACTCTTTTTCTCATTTTTACAGAATATTTTCATTGAATGACCGGGCTGCTTCCAGGATTGTCTACACATACATGAATTAGCTTAGAAACATTGTCTCGATTTGTATTGTGTTTTACGCCATTGAAATGACGTTTACTAATTTTAATCCGAATGAATTATAAATATTAATTCTGAAACCATGTTGTTGTTTTTTAGAAAAAAGAGTTTAGACTTTACAACAAATAATTGCTTAACACAATAAATTAAAACGAACAACATTAAAAACAATCATAGTTCCAATAATGTTGAAAGTAGTTATCAATAAGAAAAAAAAACAACATTGGACGTACACGGTCTCGATCATACATTACGTAGGACACTTAGAAATCATTAACCCGTTGATAACCCTATTGCGCTATCAGTATAATAACTTCGTAGACACAAATTTTATTTTATCAAATCTCACTTTGTGCATCTCACGGAAATTACCGAAAATCTTCCGAAGATTAATATATTGTGTGCATTGACCGTGTTATGAGTATGGAATTGACAGGTTAATAAAACCAAACAAGATTTTTTTTTCTGCAGATGAGCATTTTATAGTCATTTGTTTTGGAAAAATGACAATGCTATTTATTTTTTCATGTTTTTTAAAACTGTTTTAACATTATCAACAGGTGACTCGCTATCTGGACATAACGGGTTTGGATTTACTAACAAAGACGTTGATCGTGACAGTAGCTCGGTAAACTGCGGGGTCTATCTACACGGTGCTTGGTGGTTCCACAGCTGTTATGACTCGTGTTTGACGTGCCCGTATGAAACTCCTGGTTCAAACAACTGTCGCTCTTTCTCTTGGAACAGCCTTGCATATTGTATCGCGCTAAAATCCGCGCGAATGATGGTGCGACCAATGTAGGAAAATTGTGTTTGATAAAATAAAAGTAATAGACGTTTTTGGCTGTTCAATAGTGAGTTGTGTTTTATTGTAAACTATTAAACATTGAAATCTTGTAATGTTTTATCGTCAATTGAAATAAATTTGAAAGAGTGAAGCAAATGAAAAGATGTTGTTGTTCAAAAGCTGTCTTTGTTTGCATGTTGTTTTCTTAGTCCGTGGTACGCGAGATTAATCTTTTTATTCGTTATTATTATAATATAATCTCTGAAGATATATTTTATTTGAACAAAAAGGGAAAGCAAGAAAAAAGAAAGAAAGAAAAGAAAAAGAAAAAGAAAGAAAGAAAAGAAAAAAAAGAAAGAAAAGAAAGGAATAGGAAGAAAAAATGAAAGAACAAAGAAAGAAAAGGAAGAAAGAACGTAAAAGAAGAAAGAAAAGAAAGAAAAAGAAAAGAAAGAAAAGCTTTTGTGATTGTGTTAATGTGATTGTGTAATCAAATTTTCCGTATTTTAAGGTAAATAGAAATATATCATTTTGTGAGCTATAATAGGGCATCAAAAGTGAAAAAAACTTTTGAATAACACAATATCAATTTATTTCTTGGGCATAATGGGCCTTTTAAAGTCCTTGTGATTTTGATATGAAATAAGTTGTAATAAATGATAATGGATTGTAGTAATTAGAGATTTGTCATTATTATTTTTTATATATGAAAAATAATACATATGCGATAAATGGTGGATGTTTTAAAACAACAAAAACAACAACAACAACATAATCAAACTTATGTATCTTTGTTCTGCTTGAACCGAAAGTGGATAGCGTTAAACGTTAAAACGTTAAAGCGTTGACAATATTAGGATCGAGCCAGCCGGCATGGCCTCAAAAAGCATTAAAGTGTTGGCTACGAAAGGTCAGTGGTAACATTTTAACTTCTTGAATTCTCGGGTTCATCAATTCAAATCTCTTGCATTCACTATTTCAACTTGATGAATTCACGATTTCAACATCGGAAAATAAGGATTTTAACTTATTAAGCGAATTCCCGTGTTTAACTTCGTGAAAGTGAAATCATGAATTCCTAAAGTCGAAATTGGAATTCGTGAATTTTAGATCCTGAATTTAATGAAATTGAATTCATGAAGTTGAAGTCGGAGTAAATTCATAAAATTGGAATCATAAATTTACGCACTTGAATCGTGAATCGTGAATTCACAAAGCTGAAACAAATACATAAATAAGTAAGCAAAAATAATTTCTAATAATATTAATGCGGGAAAATCAATAAGGGAGAATGCTGGCAATATCTATTAACACAGGAAAACGGCCAAAGGCACCACAGGGGGAAAATACCGAAAATTAACCTAAAAGCCATCCACAGGGGCAACGAGTACAACAAAATATTCCTTTCAGGCAATAATCTAGCTTTGCTAGTAGAAAAAGACCCAAGATAAACTGACAATGATTATTTCATGAAAAGACAAGGACAGAACACAGATAAAATCCCATATGATTATTCCATAAAACAATTCTGATCCGCAGCAACGACAGGCATGTTATTCAATGTCTTGTCCATACCTTTATCAGGTGAATTTTAAAGTTCAACAAAGATTGGACTTCTAAAATGAATTAATTATATTTAGTTTATCCTTCTTAAACGTTAACAGTTATACATGTCTATTAAGAATACGTTGACATTGAAAATTTGGACACCAAGTGTGCAACACCTGGCCTCTTTCACTAGCTTTAATCATTTTCAGAATACATAATAGAATAATCAAAGTTTCAGAATATGACGCTGGTATATTGTGTTTTAGGTTGAAAATAGTAAAACACAAGCAATTATCTGGATTAGGTTAGAAAGTTATGCATACATGTATATGTCCGGACTCATGATATTGTAATTAAGACAATTTCGGATGTTTTCATGCCCCACTACAGAGGCTTCAAATACAAGTGTTTACAATATCGGAAATAAACAAGTTAATTCTTCAATTTTAAGAAACACTTAGCTTTATTGTGTCCAAATTTAGCAGGTATCTTCCTTTCCAAATCTTCGCAAAATCTCGTAATGGAAAAAATGTTCAAAAAAGTGTGATAACTATTGTAGCAAAGTTGTTAAAACCAGATATTGACATTAATGAAAAGGTTAAAAGGGATAATTCCGAGCACGGTGGATAATTCATTAAATAACTGTTTCCTAAAGGTTAAAAGGAATACTTCATTCAACTAACCCGAACACTGTGGATAATTCAGTTAAATTACTTTTTCCTTAAGTTTAAAAAGAATAATTCAACTGTACACTTTGGGAAATTAAATATAATATTAAAATCACATAATATATTCATATCTTTTCCGGCTGGTAGTGATACCAATTAAGTAATCATAAACCAGAAAATTTATGAGTTTAGTTTATTCTTAACCAAGTTATTTAGCATAAGCAAATGTGTTGTTTTTTATATTCTTTATAGGTATGGCGTTGGAGCGTTTACAAAACGTTTACTGGTTGATATTTTATGGTAAATTTTGACGATAATATAACATTACCTACAATACTTCTATAAAGGTATTTGTAGTAAAGTGTTGCGCAATTTTGATGCACTACCCTTGTTCCATTTTGCAGAAATTGATTTTGGTTGTAATATTGCCATTCTACAGACACCATTTTCAGATTGGTCAGTGTCAACCATTGCCAAAAAATTGAATTCATTGTGGTCAGTTCAACATTGACAAATGCCGGTGTGATACAAACTGCAATACTGATCAAAAACAACGTACGTGCAGATAAGTTATAAATATGCATCAGAAATAGTCTAGTACCCTACGATGTAATTCCAATTTATCATTATAAAAGAGATGCATATCATCAACATAAATCTTAAAGCAACATCGAGTCTTGAACTTAACATAAGTTGATCTGCGTATATCTAGTCAAGAAATGTACATAACTTACTTCTGTTTTTTTTTCCGTTTATTTACACCTTTTGTGGACAATAAAAACATACATAAAATGCGGCTGTGGCAAAACATTTCACCGTCAACTTTGAATCAGACGAATGGCCATTTAGATAATAGATCTTGTTTTTCTGTATAGTCATCTTTAATGAACTTTTTAATCAGACATGGTCAAAACAGACAAATGCTACAATCCAATACAAAACCTTGACCAATTTTACAGGACTCTCTCAAAAGGTACCCACTCATTGTAGTTCATACCAATTATTTGCATTGTATTGTTCTTCTAAATGTAACAACCTCATCACTTCATTGGAAGATGTCTATACACAGAATAGATATATTAAGACGTTAAAAATGCCAAAAATTAAGATTTTGCAGGCTCGATTTGAATATTGATTAAACATATTCATGTTCAATATTGAAATTTGCAAGCTACCGTTCACACTCCCCTGGAGTCGGCTTAAGAAGATATCATCATTTAACATTAAATAATAAAAATAAAAATTATATCAATCTTAAGTCTGAAGGATAGTTTGTTCAACTAAAAAAACTACGGTAGGTGGTCGAGATCGCGCTTTGTCTTTATATATGCTGAATGACTCATGATGAACGAATAAATGGAACGTATAACGTATAACGAACGTGAATTGCAGACAGTGAAATAAACAACTTGAAGCAAGAATAAATAAATAAAATATATATATAAAAAATAAATAAAGCAAACAAAATCAAGTGAAAATATTATTCAAAAATGTTCAATGACTTGTCTAAAGACTTCAATCTACATATTGTATTGACAGTTTAACTTGCTTTAACCCGTAACATGCTACAAAACTTAAATATTGTTGTCCCCTTTGAATATGGATATCAGACTATTTTTAATTTTTATTGTTAGTATTGACCGTATAGAGATAAACGCCACAGACCAAGATCATGCAACGAGAAGGTGCCTGATGGTTTCGGTACCGTCAATTTGCATGGAAGCAAACAGGCTAAGTTGGTGTAGACATTTTATGATTATACTCATGTTTGTTAGTGTATATAGTAAATATATTTTGAATAAAATGGTAAGAATATATATAATTGTGTTACATATTAGAAAGTTACTCAAAGTTTTTACAAAAATTAAATAAAGTATTATGTTGGTCAACCTTTAAACCCCATGTTTACAATAAATCATTTACAATTGTCCTTCTATATAGTATACTGTTACATAAGAACATAAATGAGGCAGCATAATTGGACACGCACACACACGCGCACGCACACAAGTAAATACATGTCCTTTGTAAAAGATGCTCATCTGTTTTCTATTCTTTCTGTTTATGTTGAGAATCACGTTCTAAAATCAAAGAAAATCGTTACTTATCTTCACTTGCGGGTCAACATAAAACCATAAACGATAGCTTATCGCATATTCTACATTAATTTAGGACTTGATACTACTAAAGCTTAAGGTGAGAGTTGTTATCTTTTAATATTGTAAATCACAAAGTTTATTTCTGTTTAAAAGGTCGGATGTGATATGTGTTGAATGTATCTAGCAAAAGTGTAGAACAATACCGCTGGAATTCTCAAAAAAAAGTAACTCATTTAACCATACTTCATTCTTTATCCGTATTGTCATATATTATTAATTGCATAAAAAGATAAATTTATATAAGGTCTGTCTTATTTAATTTCTTCATATCTAAATGTTAAATTTGTGCTTAGGCCGGTGCAAAAGGGATTGAACTCTAGCTTGCACTATCCACTACCGTCTAAACTCAACTGTGCAATATTTTCAATTGTGCCGTTTTTTTTGTGGTGCTCTTTAGAGATTTCTGTTGCAGGTACCTGGCACAAAATGACTTATATATCAGCCACAAAATCCATATTTTTATTATCAATTTGTGTGTTCTTATTCGAAAGGACAAACGGACACATGCTAGGAATCGATAAAGGTAATCATGATATTGATATATTTTTACGGGACACGCAACATTTTTTTTATTTCGACGTAATATGATCATCACCGTTCTACACCTTCTGCTCACTTGGTAATGCGTTGGACTGTAAATCGGGCGATACGATTTAAATTGCCAGACGGTGCAGGTCAGTTTTGTTCTGATTGATCATGAAATCCTTTCTATGGTCAATCGCACCGTACCTTTCCTCTGGCTTGTACATAATTATATCAGTTCCTTGCAAAAGTAAAAGCACTAGTAGTGATAAACTGCCTGAAAGTCTGTCCAGGAACGATGCAGTGGTTGAACTCTTGGTTGGTAAATTCAAAGATGAAAATATATTGAGAACACACAATGAATATAATATGTGAAAAGTAGGAAAACATATCCGAAGGCAAAAGCATATTACTAATATGTGTATTTTTCACCTATTTGTTATTCACACGTTGAACAATAATCTGATATTTTATAAAACTTTAATAAATAAAAAAAAACGAGTAGCCAAAATAATAATTTGTATTTGTATATTTCACATCAATTTTCTGTTGTTTTAGAAATAGAGTTGTTTCAGACGCACATTTAAATGAAAATATATTATGCTCATTTGTACATACTGTTGTTTTTAAGATGACGGGATAGTACTTGACAAGAGATTTATACTAACGACAAATTCCAAGCAAAGTAAGTAGTGTATATATCGCTGCAAAACTACATTTAAGGGATCTCCGCTGAGGTTATTGGACATGACGGTACTGGAAATATTTTTCCGAGATTTGTATAACATTTGATGAAGTTCTTTTGCATATTTGCAAATCATTCCTCCAGAATCGTCATGTTTATTGTGCATAATGACCCAAATATGAAAAGCTTAGCAACGTTTTTCACTCAAATTTGATAATGAATCAGAAAAATAATTGAGTGTCAACATATAATTTATTTGAGCATATGTTTTGTTTATCATTGCAGATGCTTCCATTGTAAGTGTTTCACTTAATCTATATACGAATTTCAAATTATATATTGTGGGTTTTTTGACATCTGTTGAGCTCCTGTAAAAAGTAATGCAATAAGTAAGACTTAGCAAATATACTGACCAGACTATAGACTCACCAAGTGTGGGGAAGTAGGGCTGGCCCTTTCGAATTTGTAAGTTTACAACTTCCTTTTAGCTTGACAAAGTAATGCTAATGTATCACTTTCGGGTTTCACCTTGCTAACACTTAAAAGGCATCGAGGATATCTAAAGCCTAAAATTTAAACGTCATAATGGTACGGTATAGACTGATACCCAAACATTGCATTGAAACAAAGGACACGTCATTTTTGGCTTTATCAAAATGCATTAGACCTATAAATATACTCTCGTTCTTTCTTATATTGTGCTATTATTATTTTCTGAATGTTCCACTGATAGATTGGACCACGTTGGAGCAATTTTCATCATGTTCATTAACTTGTGTTCCCGGCTTTGAGAAGCTTACCCAAGTATGTTGTGACACTGGCTTGAATGCAGTGTGTTCCAATCTGCCTTGGACTTCACTCAAAGCAAAATTAGGAACATGTGTTGGTACGTATTTGCTATTTATTAGCGCTGGCATATCTTGGAAGCATTTTTGGCCAAAGGTATTGTAAATAGTAGAGTTAGATAATTGTAATAATGAACAGTTACTGTATATTTTGCGTATGTTATTTACAGTAAAAAAACGGTTATTTTCTTAAAAAATGAACTACTATTATATGGGACGCAATAGCTACTTTGTTCACAATGTATATAAGTTATTTTTTAATCAAAAAGAGACGGCTTTTCTGGTAAGGTAATAAAGGTGTCTAATGAACGTATTCACTAACTATTCACATATAAGTGTTTTAAATATTGCCAAGAATCAGTTCTATCATTGGATAAACTAAATATTCATCTAGCTTATGAAGGTCGGACGTTTTGCTCTTGTATTAGCTCATTTCTTATATAATGTAAGAAGAAACATTTTAGATCTTTCTCCTCAAGTAAAGCTTCTATGACCTCATGTGGTCATTACTATGTTGGCATGACCAATGGCCTAACCACAAAATGACGGTAGCATTTTATCTTTCGAACAATTAACAAATTTAATACAGAAAAAGGAAGTAAAAAAACATGAATATAAGAAAATAGTGTGTGCACGAGGCCTATGATGGAGAAAATTCAAAATCAGTTTAACATTTGATTAGTATAGAAGAAAATTATCTTTAATCTCAATTGAAGAATTGAAATGCATTTTCAGATTTAACAGCATATGGCATTACGACGACAGGTATGTTGAAATTAAGTTATTGTGTCTTTTCTAAAAACAACATAACAGTTTTCCTCCATCACAATCTCTTTGTGGATAATTATAGAGTGAAAGAACGTAGAACTAATATACCATAGCCATACTTGACAATAATCAGCAAATATGCATGAATGTTTTTACATTGGTTAGTAAATAATTTACACGTCTGGAGACTTGTTTGAATAGTGCTAGACTGTGGATCATTGCTCAGCATTGTTCAACATTCAAGATAGGCTTTGTGGATTTATGGCGTGTAATGTCCCATAATAATATTCAAACAAGTTATTATTCATATAGAATTTAAGGTAAATTATAAAATTACATAAGGTTATAGAGGTTGGGGCCGCTGACTTCACTTCAGTGTAGCTATATTTTTCTTGTCCTTCGGTATCATTGAGTCCAGCACATTTAAGTGTTGAGAACTGAGTACCGCCAAAGCCGGTGCTAGAGGGCGTGAGGGATGTTGCAATTTTTCATTATCCCTCATGTACAGACTCAATCAAACAGAATCTGCAATGTACATGTTATTTTGCTGTTTCAGTGCTTCCGAGGGCACTTTTTTTAGATATTGGAACCACATCTCACGTTTCAGCAGTTGAAATTGTGTCGTCCATCGTGACCTTATTATAAATGAATGAAAGTATTCACTGTGACTACTCACATTCTAAATAAATCTTAACATGTTACGGTAAAAAATATAACTATTGATAAACTTTTGAAAAATAAAAACAAAAATAATAAAAAACCAATATATCGCCATTATATGAATTACGTAACTAACTGCTCTTATATCTATACAATTATAAAAGTTCAGAATTTTTTTACATTACTTGATGTTGAAAGTAGCAAATGCAATCATCAATATGTCACAATTCGTTCTGATCCTTATTAATTGTTGAATGTCTCACTGTTGAGGTATTTTCAAGCAATGTCCACAACACCTTTTGATGATGTATCCTACTATTTAAAAAACAAAAACAAAAACTATTATAGTAGTTTGTTACTCTGCATTTATACATGCTATAGATCATTTGCTTTTGTTTTCGATAGAGTCCTACTAATCTAAATATTTTTTTTACTCGTAACAGCATGGTCATCTCTCAAGCAGTTTGCTGCTTGTTTTCTTTCATGTGTACCTGGGTTTGAGAAGCTGACGGAAGTTTGTTGCCAGACAGGACTTGATGCAGTGTGTACAAATCTGCCATGGGATTCGCTAAAGACAAGTCTTGGCCAGTGTCATGGTAAATTTGCAAAGTCTATATATTCTGACAGGGAATTTATTTAATAAATAGAAGATAATTATAAATGAAGTTTTTCATCTGGGGCTGACTGAACTATTTCATTAGTTTAAGGAAAATTTCTTTCAATTTGTACAGCATTAAATATATACAGTAAGCATATACAAACATACTGATAGATTAAATGGATTGGAAAACAAGTCAAGTGTGACTATTTTTGAACATCTTTCAAACTTCCATAGGATTGCTGTTGTTAAAGTAATACAATGATTATTATTCCATTTACAGTTATGTCATCTCAATGTCTCAAAAAATCGACAATAACTATCAATAGATTTAATTAAAAAAGTCATTCAAATGGCATTTGATTATTTAAACTTAATTTAAAACTGAACATGTCATATGCAGATAGGAATTGCATATAGCGTTTATATTTTCAGCACTTAGTCCCTGCTCTTCAAACCCGTGCGTTCATGGTACGTGTCATCAAAATAGTAGCACTTATCAGTGCACGTGTTCATCTGGATACAGCGGTGTATTATGTGATAAGCGTGAGTATTTTTTTTAAATATTGTTAATTGAATACGATACGACCCTTACAAGTCGGCATTCTCCGTTTATTTCCGTTCTTTTATATAGTCAACAGCCTGAATATATATCGACGAAATGATCATGAAGAGAGTCAAGCTGTTGCACTTGACGCTTTCCGATAAACTGAAAGGGGCGAAAAATACCGATGTTTACCGAATTTAAAGGATCATGAGATTTTAAGCAATGTTATGGATTTCAATGCTGTTGTACATTGTCTGAAATATTTTTAGTGGTTCACGCCACCTAGCACCGGCTTAAGTGGTTCTTAATTGTCCAACAATGTTGGAATAAATGATCCCGATGGAAATGAATAATATTATAACACTAAAGTGATGTATGACCCAACTTTCTAAAGCCTCTGTTGTAATAAATCAACATCTGGAACAGTGTGATCCCTCGGAAGAATTATTCACATCAAAATTAAATAAAAATTGCAGACTTGATTTGATTAGTAGTAATACATGTACTAGTATGTACATGAGGGATAATGAAAATAAATGCTATAGCGGTACTCGATTTTCAAGATTAAGATTGTTGGAATCAATGATTCCAAAGGATCAGAAAAGTCTTCAGTCTACCAAAAGTATGAGTAATGGTAACTTCTTTACCTGCCAATAAGAAAGGTCAATCACAGCGAAAGTGACCTGCACCGCTCGGGAATCGTGTATAAATAGTGAAGTCAAAGTTCCTACCTCATTCGATGATGGCAACAATTCACCGAAATCAAGGTCATCTATTGATTAAGTAATAGCACTTGCGGGTATCACAAATGGCAAATCACCTAACTACGCACACATGCTTTATAAAAGACATTTTACACCCCTTCCACATCCAGACCACTCTAGAACCACCAAAGGATAATTAAGCATTACGAAACGCTCACGAATACAACATCAAATCTAACAACTTATTACGATTGTGCCATGAATATCTCTCGACGCAATTTTTTCTTTTGTTTTTAAAAAAACGACTCATCAAGGACTGTGTATATTCGCGTACGGTACTGTAAAATTCAAGTAATTGTTCACGCCCCCGAGCAACGGCTTAAACAGAATGCAGCATTTAAACACGAAAATGATAATGGCAATGTTGCCATATTACCTTTGTGTGCCAGGATAATGGCGATTCTTGCCGAATACTCAAATTTTACTTACATGCGCTTGTATTTACTGCATATTTATTTTATTCAACAGAAATTTTATCATGCGCGAGCAGTTCATGCGTTCACGGATCTTGTATAAATGTTGGGACACGATTGTCTTGCAAGTGTGATATAGGCTATACTGGTGTGAATTGTGATCAAGGTAAAGTTTTTTATTAAATTAAATTTCATTTCACTAATAAAAATTATTTAATATGCTAAACACTGAATGTAAGAGCTATGCATCGATCAATTGTGTTTGGTGAATCCATCTAACACGGTAGTTTCGGAAAGTTGTCGCATTTTACTTTACGGCTGTTTAAGTGCTTTGTCAATTCAATAGTTAGGTCATTAGCGCCAAAATGAAGAGGGATGTTTTAAGTGCTCGGCTTTTATCGAGATTTTTCCTACTAATTTTGAAAGTGGCCTTAACAAGGGATTAACAAATATAAAAGTCAATGTATTTGCTATTGCTCATGGGTGTAGGGACTTTTATTTCAAGTGATAAGTCACTGTGCATTATCTATTACCATTTATAATATGTCAAGTTACGTTCGTTTTATATAATAACTCGTAGGTTATAAATCATTGGTCGAAAGGTGCAAATGATGCACATATGATGACAGGATTGTAAAATTGCACTGATGCAATGTAGTTGTAAAAAAGTGCGTTTTCATCACCTGAACATTGCTCGCACATTTGCTATCATACCATAGCTTATTACCACCTTAATATCCCAATTTTAACATGGTGCCACAGCGATTTTCATTACACTATCGTAATTTTTCAGTTGTACTATCATTTAATCGCGTTCTAGCCATCGTACCACCGGGTTACACCATCATCGTTCAATCGCGTTCTAGCCATCATGCCACTGCGTTACACCACCATCGTCCAATAGCGTTTTTTACCACTGTATCATCTCATTGCATCATCTTTCAACCGAGTTTTCAATATTGCACATTAACGTCTGCAATCATTCCATCGCACGTCAGTAGTTATGTGATCGTACCATCAAGAGTTGTTCCATTGTGCCAGCCAGAGCTATTTCTCAGTCAATGCACAGCGTTTTGAACATTGTGTAATCACAATTTCATCATTAAAATTAAATAATTTCTTATGATGAAAACAATCTATTTACTTCAGATGTCAAGAATTGTAAGGATGTTTTAGATAATCACGTGACCAATCACTCTGGAAGCGGAGTCTATACAGTGAAGATTAATGGTCATCTTACTGACGTCATGTGTGACATGGTGACGTCAGGGGGTGGATGGACGGTAACACAGTTTCAATAGTTGTTACAGTTAAACCCTAGTATTGTCAATTCTAATATATTGTCGCTTATTGAAAGCATTTGAAGATAGTGTATTGAGATAACTATTTCTGTTAAACCTTATGGTTTTCTTGTGTTTTGAAATATAATAATTTGTCTTAATGTGGTCTATATTAGGGTCGTCGTATGAAGTTTGCAGCAAATATTTAAAAAGATTTATCCCTTTTTCTTAGATAATTAATTTGCTGGCACCATTAGTGAGTATCTACTCTTGCGCAAGCCTTCAGGTCAATTGAGTCAAGGTCAATGTCAAAAAAAAGATTTCCTTAATTCCTATCTAGGCCGTGGTTTAGTTTTATGAAAGCAGTGTTTAACATTTTTTGTTGTTCCGAAGCAAAAGTTATAAAGTTTCCTTGAGTATTAAGGTTTAAGTCGGCATTGTCAATGCACTTTCGGGGAGCATTTTGCGGTTCCATTTAGCGGAGATCTTGTTTATCACAGGTCATCATGAATAGAGAAAACAACAAACAGAATTTTGGAGACCAGAGTTTCTCTTCCTATGCAGAAGGGTTTGGAGATGTATGGAGCAATTTTTGGGCAGGTGAAATATATTTGTTTTCAAATTGTTAAAATAATAACATCTCCTTAGTGACTGGGTTTTAAGTCCCTCTTACACCTTAAACGTTGTACTTATGTGACTAATCGTCACCTATGCATGCTTTATAAATTCTGATCTATTTCAAATTTCCATTTTCGTTGTTTAGCTCATTGTTTTCTTGTTTAGGGCAAACATATTTTTTTACTTGGGGACTTCACGCTGCTTTTAATGGAATGACATTCCAAAGTCACGATATAAGTTCCATGATAACCACCAGATGAACACATCTGCGGGTGATTTAAAATTCAAAACTCTACCATTTCCTGTTAAAATCTCCTTCAGGCGGTGCTAAGGGCCGAGGACGGAAATTTTACTTTTCAGTACAGTACAAGAACAGGCTCAACTAAACCGAGACTGCAACATTGTAAATTTTGTAGTTTTGGACTTTCTTTAGTGATTCTATTTCTCTTTGTCTTTTCAAGTTCTATAGGTGGTGAGAGTTCAAAGTGTCATTGTTTGGCTGAAGATACAAAAAAATTCAATCTGATGTTTAAATTCACCTTTGTACCAGTTGAACATTTTAAATGAAAAAAAAAAAACCAGTCATATTTGAAACCATGTCATTAAGTCTAGCTACCGCATATTTGTCAGTCATGCACCACTTTAATAATAATAATAATAATAATAATAATAATAATAATAATGATAAAAATAATAATAATAATAATAATTGAAAATAATAATAATAATAACAATTATAACAATAATATCTAGAACTGCCTCTGACATGGCGTGAATACCCCCGCATACCACTTTGTCAGAATCAACAGTGGTCATTCAGAGTTCACGGACAACCTCCCACCCAAATATGAGGGTAGTAAGCCAGTGCAAGTTATGTATCCTACATGTTTTTATGTTTTAGTGGCAAAGATCAAAGTGTCCTTCACCTTTGACCTGATGTCAAAACTGAAATTGCAACGGCATGCCTTGAACACCACCCCCCCATCCATGCGGCTTTGTCTGTGGGTGTTTTATGATAAATTTATGATAACATAATTACATGTTTCATATGTGAAAATGTCAAAATCAATACAATGTATGCAGGCATTCCTAAGCATTTGAGCACACAAGCTTTTTGTACTAAAGGTCCATGTGACCTTAACCTTTGTTACAGTCACTTAAAAATCAATAGGGGTCATCTAATAGTCATAACTAACCTCAATACTAAATATGAAAATTGTAAATCTAAGCATTTTTTAGCAATTGAGCGGACAAGCTTTTATCAGGCAAGGCCCCTGTGATCTTGACCTTTGACCCACTGACTTCAAAATCAATCCTAAAAAATACTAATCGTGACTAACCTTCATGCCAAATATAAAGACTGTGGGTCAAAGATTCTTTAGTGATTGGACAAGCTTTTATCAGTCAAGGTTCCTGTGACCTTGACCTTTGATTTGGTGACCTCAAAATCAATATGCTAATCATGTCTACATCCATGTCAACTATAAAGACTGTGGTTTAAAGAAATCTTAAGTTATTGGGAGGACAAGTTTTATTCAGTCAAGGCCCCTGTTACCTTGACCTTTGACTTGATGATCTAAAAATCAATAGAGATCATCTACGTTACATGACTAACCTCCATGCCAAATATGAAGATTTTGGGTCAAAGGATTCTTAAGTTATTGGGCGGACAAATATTTTTCAGTCAAGGCCCCTGTGACCTTGACCTATTACTTGGTGACCTCAAGATTAATAGGGGTCATGTTCTTATCATGACTAACCTCCATGGCAAATATGAAGATTGTGGGTCTAAGGAATCTTAAGTTATTTGGCGGACAAGGAAAAACCGACGGACGTCAGACGGCCGGAAGCTGATTTCAGTATACCGCCTTACAACCTTGTTGTGCGAGGGTATAATAAGAATTGACAACGCAACGCGCAAAGTGTCCCAAAATTAGATACCATAGGAAGCCCATTTGTATTTCAGTACTTTGATTTTTTTAGGCTTGAAGAAAATGAACGGTCTTACAAATGATGGTCGTCGATACCAGTTAAGAGTGGAACTAGTACTGGCGAATGGAAGCAATTACTTTGCTACGTACGATGACTTTTCAGTCGGGCCACCAAATGATTTTGTTTTGCATGTCGGCAGATACATGGGAAATGCGGGTATATTTTCCGATTGTAATTTTAAAACAATTTTGATAATGACTGTGTTAAAATACATTAATAGATAAAAACATTTACATTTCAGGTGTTCATACATGCGTAGGACACATTGGCTTATTGTTCATCTGTCCAGGAATATTTAAACATTACTAATAGTTTAAAACATTGTTCAGTCCTTAAAACGTTTGAGAGTGTCCTCCCATATACTAATACCCTTAAACGATAGAAAATGTTCAATATGCAATACTCTTGAAGATAAATATCATTATGTTATTAAATGCATTGTATTCAGAAGTAACACACACTTATATACACAAGAAGTTTTTGAACAGACCAAATGTGTATAAATTTAAAGAAGTATCAATTTCAGATAATAAAAAAGTGATACGAAACCTAGAAATATTTGTTGAAAAAGCTTTTAAAATCCATCATTTAATTATCTGTTATGATAAAAATTATATATTTGTAAAACCATTAGTAGAAACAATCTCATGTAGTCATTAATATTAATATAGTGTCTAAGTCTACTGATAAGTAAAATGTCTTTTTTCTTTAAACTATGCATACTATTTAAGTGATATATATTTCCAAAAGATGATTGATATATTCTACGGCAACTTTTAACACTTCATTTTTTTCTTGTCTCTATGGCGAAAGAGTTGTGACAAATGAATAATGTTAAAAATACATTGCGTGGTATTTCATTGTTTGAGATGTGATAATATTGTTGAAATATCTCCTCTTTATATAAATATATTTTTTCGGTAAGGCCGATATGTTTAAGTTATTACCATTACAAATGAATTAAATATGCATCAATGATATTCTATGTTTCTTGTCTTAAAATGTTGCAAGAATCGTAGATATATCCAGCACATGAATATTACTAACCTCTAGTTTGTTGAATATATATAATTTCTCATAGGTTAAAAACTTTAATTATTTATCAAGTATATGTTTTTGATATCATTTATATCAAATGATACTATACATATATGTGTAAGTTAAACACAACATTAATGTATTAATACTTGAGGAGTTTGTCGTTATGACCTTCTCCGATATTGTCATCATGCTATATTAAGTAACCCATATTTATGTTAAGTAATGTCGACATGTGCACTGTTCATTGTCTTGAATTATGCTATTATCATGTCATCACGGGCTTATAAGCAATAAAACTATGTCTATGTCATTAAGGTGATAAGGTCTGTAATATGGTAACCTATTATGTTAATAGTGTTATTATTATTAGGCATAATAACAAACGACGAAAGACTTACATATGCATTCTATGTTAAAAATCAAATAATATACATATACGTATTCATATAGCAAATTATAAATTGTTCTAGAACAGAATACTATTATTTATCATATTAAAATGTTCATACTAAAACATTACAACTTTATCAACAATATTTTTCAAGCACTTTTTATTCATTATTTTAAAATTCATTCATTTAAAATTGCTTTAACACAATCAACAGGTGACTCGCTCTCTAAGCATAACGGGTATGGATTTACTAACAAAGACGTTGATAATGACAGTAACCCATCTAACTGCGGGGTCTATCTACACGGTGCTTGGTGGTTCCACAGCTGTTATGACTCGTGTTTGACGTGCCCGTATGAAACTCCCGGTTCACACACATGTCGCTCTTTCTCTTGGAACACCCTTGCATACTGTATTGCGCTTAAATCCGCGCGAATGATGGTGCGCCCTATGTAGGAAAGTTTTGATTTATAAAATAAAAGTAATAGACGTTTTTGGTTGTTCAATTATGAGTTGTGTTTTATTGTAAAGTATGACACACGGAAATCGTGTTATGATTCATCGTCAATTAAAATTAATTTGTACGAATGCAGCCAATGTAGTGATATATTTTGTTTGAAACAAATCGTTCATTGTATATTGTTTTCTTAATCACTAGCATGCGACTATAATCGTTTTTATTTGTTTGGGTCGTCAGACTAAACAAATAATGGTAGCGAAATTTCAGGCCCTGATATGCTTATTTGCAAAATCCGAAGGTAGTCCATCACGAATTCTACGAAGCAGTTACTCCCCTTTATAAGTACACAAATGCCGAAAATTAAGGGGAGCTCACTGCGTAGATTGTCAAATGACAGGCGCATTATTTTTAAACCTCTGAGGGAAGAGAAAATAATTCCCGATTGATAAATTGTGTAAATCTTTAACATTTCCGCAAATTGCCGGTTTTGTTATGCATTTTAATCATTGAAAATTGCACGGATGATTGTGATCGCCTAAATTAACATTTGTTATTTAGATTTTCTGAAAAATAAAGTTAAGATGTTGACTCAAGGACATGACATGATTATTTACATCAGTGTTAAACAACAGGTCAACCGTAAAAAATATCTCGAAATCAATAATGATTACAAACCCTAAATATAACTTAGAATAATATGGTTTGCTTCAAGTTGATTTCTTATAATTCCTCGTTGTCCAGGAATTATACGCTCGCTTCAGAGTCGATAGGTCTATGGTTCGAATCCCAGATAAAGCAACTTTTTATTGATTGTTTTAATTGTTTAAGCCAAATACAAATTAACTGAATATCAGTGTTGCATAAAGCCTCATTGGCAATTTACTACAGATATAACACTGGAGACAGCATTGCTGACACTATACAAATATATATTGGTTTAAAATCTCACAACCTTCACTTTTCTGACATTTTGAGACCAAAACAAATTCAGCGCCTTCTGTGCTTTGATTATTATATACTTATCTCTGAAGCTCTTTTATATTTGAACAAATAACCGTGACTGATATGATGTTTTTGTATTAGTCTATTACAAGTGAGTTTTTGTGCTGAAACCTTGAAGTATTATGCAACACATAGTTTGGCCATGTGATGGAGATAAGAGAGATATAAACACATTAGGGAAATATAAACAAGGGAGACCACCGTGAAACAACTACGGAAAATGTCTAGTTACACGGAAAAAATCCACGAAAGGCACCAACGGGGGAAAATAATACCAAAATTTATCATTTTAGATATTAATAGGGAAAACAAATACTAAATATTATCTCTTTCAGGCAATACTCTAGCTTTGCTGGTAGAGAAAGTGTTGGTGTTCTTTTATGAAAGATATGACATTTTATATGGAGCAAGAAGAAATCGCCGGTCCTGGAAACTGCCATGCCTCGCAGGAATCCCGAGGCCTTATACATTTGGTTAGAGGTTTTTGCCTTATATTGCTGAAAAGATGAACATTCAAACTAATTCAATTTCCAATCCGCAACTAAGGCACACAAATGGTGTTGGAAAGGTTGGTACCGAAAAGGCGTTTTTCTACAAAAAATAATAAATTTTTTATAGGGAAAGTACAAATCGCGGTACAAAATTGACCATCCCACGCGCTGAAATTTCAAAGCTATATTCCATGATGTGACTTATATTAATGTAAAAGAGAACTTCCAAACTTATACAATTTCCAATACGCAACAAAACAACATATACTTATTATTATTAACGGTTGGCACAAGAAGGAAAATGTGACCAGTTATATAAAGAAATCCGGTCTAAAAAGATCTTGTCATGCGAATTCTGGAGGCAAGTATTCCTAGATTAGAGCTTTGCGACTTACATTGCAGTAAATAGAACCTCCAAGATAAAACAATTACATATTCGCAACAAAATCACACAAATGGTGATCGCACGGATGGCACCAGAAAACTGTGATTCTTACACAAAACAGTACATATTATACACAGAAAGGACTAATCGCCGGTTAAAAAAAAATGACCATAACACGTGGAAACCTCCAGGTCATAGCCCTTTTGTCAGAGCTTTGTGCCTCAAAATTACGTTAAGAAAAAACCTCCAAAGTAATACTATGTCCATTTCGCAAAGAAACCACACAAATGTTGTTTCAAAGGTCGGCACAAGACAATGGAATTTTTTTTTCGAAAAATATGACACTTCATATAGAAAAAATAGAGAAAGAACAAAATTTCAGTCCAAACAACGACAAGTCCACGCGGTAATTTCCAGGTCATATTCTTTGGACTTGAGCTTTGTTTTTTACATTGATGTAAAAGAGAACTCCAAACTAATGCAATTTTTGGAAAGGTTGGCACCAGAAATGTTTTTTACGTATCTCCAAATTAATACAATTTTCAATCTCCAACGAAATCACACAACTTGTGTTGTGACTGTTGGCACAGTTGGTGTTTTGTATTCGAAAAATTGTACAATTTATAAGAAGGAACAAATCGCCGATCAAAAAAAAGTAAAAAATAAAATATAATAACCCCCCCCCCCCCCAAAAAAAAAAACAAAACACATTGCTACTAGGAAAAACACCTTTCTTCGTGGAAATCTCAATGCTATATTTCTTTGGCTAGAGCTTTGTGGTCTAACATTGACTGATACTACACTAACGGCTTTAGAACAAAAATTGAATGGCACTTCAAAGCCACATTTGCTGACGACAAAATTTTGCCATATATATTCGCAAGTACAAGCAATTGACAGTCCTGTTAAACTGGAAATGTAACAAATGAGTAATCGTTACATTTTTGTATAATTATAGCTCTTATCATTAGTCATCATTGATTCATCATTATTCATCAATAGTCATCATCATCATCATCATCATCGTCATCATCAACAACAATACCCATATCATTGTTATTTCCTGCTATATTATGATTAAAACACCATTATTAATTAATTTGGTGCATAATCCATATATGCAATCATTGCATTATGATGAATGAGAAATTTAGTTACTGATGTATGCACCTTCGAGGAAGTGACAAGTCATGGCCATATTCATTGGGCTACAGCTTTGTGTCACATATTAACGTGAAGAAGAACATCAGAACTACAGTATATAATCCGCAACGAAATCACACAAATGGTGTTAGAAAGGTTTCCATTTTTTCACGAAAAACAGGTACATTTTATAAAGCGAAAGAACAAATGGCCGGTCAAAAAAAACCCGACCATATCACGCTTATTCGGACTCGGGCTCCAACACACCTGGTCTGCTTCGCGCTTTCCTCTTTGTTATTGATTTTTTTTATCACAGGTGCCATCTCATTCAATGTTTTAATACACGGGTACCCGTCCTATGACAGTACATAAAGAATGCAAAAAACGCGAAGGATGGAATAAGACTTTATAATACAGGTAGTCGGAATTTGACCGCAATTATTCGGCTTGACATTTATTCAATAAATCAATAAATAAAAATAAATAAATGAATAAATAAATGAATAAATAAACAAGTGCAAATAAATTATATACAATCATGTGCGGAAGTATAAATTTATGAAATTTAAAAAGCAGCACAGCCAAGAATAGCCTGTGCATGAGCAAAGAGGGTACCGTTCGAGTAGATTTCGCAAAGAGGGTACCGATATAGATATGCACAATGTACACGGTCTATGGTGTTGTGACAGCTGTTGTGATTCATGTTTAACGTGTCCGTAAGAAACGCCGGGTACCACAGACTGTCGCTCTTTCTCCTGGAACAGCAATGCTTCCGCCACTCATGTAATATATATTTTCATACCACTGAAATCATTGAAAATAAAACCTGTTGAATATCCTCAATGCTTTCTTATTAAATGATATTTTTCATTATTTATATATTTATTTAGAGAAGGTAACGCGTTTAGTTTCAGTTCAGTTTTTATTAAACCAAGGCATATAATATGCAACTGGTTATAACAAACAAACAAACACACTGAAACAGAAAAATAACAGTCAAAAATCACTAATATCACAATATAAAAATACAATTATGACTAGCTAAATAAACAAAAAGGAGATCATATTGTTCATTTCAAGAATATATTTCATTTAGAATATACTACAGCAATCAGCCAATGTGGCCTTCTGAAATAGAAAAATAACATCAACAAAACATGAATATAGGAACAAAATATAATGACTTACACATGTATGATATGTGCCTAATTGCTAGAAAATGAAGATAACTAAATTTGTTTATTTAACTAAATTATCAAAGTGATTGACTCATTCATATACTTTCGATAGATACACATTTTAACAATTCATTCATTCATTCATTCATTCATTCATTCATTCATTCATTCATTCATTCATTCATTCATTCATTCATTCATTCATTCATTCATATTAAAAACTTCTTTTCTTTCTTTTTTCTTTAAAACATTTACGATTGTCATCAACAGGTTACGTGTTTACACATCTGCGGATGCAGCTTAATTTATTAGGTACTTCACAATTTCATGTCTAAGTGCTATGGGCTGCTTGAGCCGGTGTTTGGATGTGCGGATCGTGGTTTGCATGCACATAACTGTACGGTCCATTAAAAGGCTTGATTAAACCGATACTGCAACATTTTTTATTTTGCCGTTTTGAGTGTTCCTTTGGGATTCAATTATACTTTATTCTATTTTTTATTGCAATTGTGAAATGTGTTTATATAAGCATATGAATATTCGTTAGTTGACATTACTCGCCTCAATGTTTGAGTATATTTGATTCAAACTAAATTACTACTGTTGATCGAATACCGGAAAGTCTGCGCTCGGGGAGGGAGGGGAGTCAGGGGACAGGGGAGCATGACAGCGTCTGCACTTCTTTATTATCTCTTATGAACAGAATCAATTCGACCAAATCTGCGCTAGTTTTTACTCTCTTTTTACTCTTTTTACTTTTGCTTCCTAAAATTAGCAATTTTTAAGAAGTTTTAATCAAGAGTTTTCTTTTATATTTGTAGCTTCTTGATTTTTTTTTTGTTTTTGAAAGAAACTAAAATGAGTAATACACTCAGTTGTATCCGGTATAATAGAATGCATACCCCTTCCAATACCTTAAGTAATGAATGTATTTCTAAAATACAACAGTGAAGGTCACGAGCGTCTTATTCTATGTTTTAAAACTATTCTTTTCAGGTTATATCATAACTAAAATCAATGTGAGTATGTTTTTCTTTTTATCTCAAAATTAATATTATTTGAATGCTGAAGCTCTAAGCAAAAACATCTTTGTATTATGTAACTTTTATCGCAATTATTGAACAAGCTAAAAGGGTTTTTCATTATTTTATCGCAAATATAGAATAAGCGAAAAGTTCTTTACGTAATTTTTATTGCAAATATTGAAAAAGCAAAAATATCTGTATGTAATTTTTACCGCAAATATTGAATAAGTGAACAGATCTTCAGGTATTTTTTATTGCAAATATTTAATAAGCGAAAAGATCTTTACGCAATTTTTTATCGCAAATATTGATAAAAAAAAGATCTTAAGGTAATTTTTATTGCAAATATTGAATAAGCGAAAAGATCTTTACGCAATTTTTTATCGCAAATATTGAAAAGCAAAAAGATATTTAAGCAATTTTTTATTGCAAATATTGAAAAGCAAAAAGATCTTTACGTCATTTTTATAGCGAATATAGAATAAGCAAAAAGGAGAAATAGTCATTGATTAGTGTATTTAATTTATTGAACGAGTTAAATAAAATCATACAAGCCTCTGGCGAGCATAATACTAATATTGTTTTATTCAGTTTGTTCAATAAATTTGCATTGAATCTACACGAATACAATGTTCTAAAAATGTTTAAAAAAATGTTTATAGTATAATGCCAACTTGTGCGCGTTTTAACGCTATGTTTGTATCAACCGCAAATGACGTCACATCAAAGTGTAATTGTAATATAGGCTATAGAGTAATATCGTTTTTATTACAAGGGTTCATTACACTCCTGTGCCATGGTTTATGTGATAAATTGTTAACGAAAAGTTGTTCTTGTAAACGACAAGAATAATATAATAGCAGACAAAAAAAAAATGAAAATATGTAAAATATCCATTTTTAAACATGCAACCAATATTCCCCTACACATTTAAACTACTAGTACTCCGCTTCTTTATTTATGTCGTTTTAATGTGAAATTATTTAAACTATATGGAAATTGAATGTGTAGTGCCCCCCCCCCCCCATTTTTACAACATATTGCCGTACGTGTATGATGTTTTATTGAGTGGTTGAAATTATATTTTGTCCTATGAAATCGTTCCATTTTTCAGATTTCTTGATGCATTGAATTCATTTTTATCATTGCCATTAAACTTTTAATACTATCCCATTCAATCGAGTACTATACACGAAATGCGTATAATTTCAACCGGTAAGTAGGTGTGTTTGTTATGTAAATTTTAAGTCTTGGTTAGCGTTAAGAAGTATTTACCAAATTAAATTGCTCGAGCACGGCGAGGCTGTTCGGTTGATTTAATTTGGTCAATACTTACTTATGAACACTTTAGTGTTTGAAATTATTTTTTTGTTAATAACCAATTTACTATACTGATCAATAGTTTGCCGATTGACCAAAGTAAATGTGTTACGTTTCATTTGAAAAACTGTAATTCTATTGATTTTTAATTTAATATTAAATCATATTTTGCATCTATATTCTATTCATGAATTGTGTGGTGCAATTAGTTTATTTAATCTGCAGCAACATGTCATTTAATACTCTCCAATTATATCTAAATCATCGTCTGTTTAAATAACCAAATATAATTTCAACCAAATGGTTTATTTTGTGCAAATTCCATGAAAATTCTTCATGACAAACACGAACAAATACGTAGTAATTCTTTGAGAGTTCTTTCCCTTACTAACCAGATCTCCATTTATAGTCATGTTATTTCCTGTTTAAACGCGTACACATTTAAGACCGATTTAAACAATGTTTAAACGTTGTAACAGTGGCTTGACTGTATATTTAGGTAAGTGCACTCATTATGATATAGTTTAAAGTGTTGTTATGATGATTTAATCGTAATTATCTTGATTTTATTGTAAAATATAACTTGGTAAACCGTGCATAACTTGTCACGTAAAATAAACCGATGATGAATGTCATTCATGTATGAATCGCTGTTTGTATAGGTATACATGACATGACATAGGTTTACAAACGTTGACCCACTTTTGTTGTACTATACATAATCGATATGTTCATACGGCGATAAGATTCGACGTTGTTTAAACATGTTTTAAATTGATTGTTCGTGCTTGTACTATAGTATTTTAGTATGTCAGTTTATAAAACGTTGTGTAAGTATTAAGCATGTTTTAAACTGAGTTAGAATATATTTGTAGATCTATAACAAACTTGATTTGCATTTACAATGAAATAAATGTATTTCATTTGTTATTAAAGGGTAGGTCTTCTATAATATCTAAGTTTAAATTAAAAATGCTATAATGATATTATATATCGTAGTAAAAAGGTAGATAAATCTATTGTAAATAAATTGGCTGGACAAAATTTTAGAGATCTATTATTGAACAATAAAGATATACTATGCTCCTCTCAGGGTTAAATATTTTAATCACCGAAATTGATTCAAAAATATGATAGATTCTTACTACATATGTCTAGTTTAAATAAATAATTGAATAAAATTTCTATATATGCCATTATGGGAAGCTGCGCTCCCTATTACAGGTCAAGTAAAATTGGTCTTTTCTTTAAAAAAATCAAAACAGTTTCTTTTTTGTTCCGTTTTTTTTAATTTTAATTTTTCATATTGTGACTACCTACAGTGTGTAGAATTTTAACATAACACATCTACTCTGTGATTACAAAGAGACTGGGTTACAATTACTAATATTTTCTAAAATAAAATTTGAGCGTAATATATCTTTAAGATTTTGATTTCAAGGTATTAATGCATGATATTTAACTTTATGGACAATCGACTATTGCTCAGTAACTTAATCCAAAACCAGAAACCACGTGTATCTTTTCTCCAGTATCTCTCATATAATTATGATAATAAGAAATTTTATCCGAGCATATCTTTACATGAACAGTGCAATTTCGTAAATCTTACATGAAATAGTTAGTAGCATCATCATTTTATCATATTTATTTTTCGTCGGTACATTCTGTTTTCTGGTCATTTTATTTGATTGTTAAATTGTTTGATTTAAAATTTGTTAATTAACACATTGCAAATTAAGTCTTCTTGCTGTAGTGAATTGTAAAACTTAATTTCTGTAATTTGATTTAAGTTATAATTTAATGCACATATGTCCTGAAATTACATTCTGTCCAATGATATAATTTCATTTTTAAATATTTTTTTGTATATTAAATTAATTCAGCCGGCCCAAATTTGTCATTAAATACTACCCAGTTTAAGTAATGTATCATACGTTGCTCGCACTGTGTAAAGATGCAAAACCACTTAGTAGGTTAGTATTTGTTAATTAATTAAGTTTAACATTTGCATGAAATCTGCTGAGCAGCTGCGACGATCTGGTCAGTTTTAATTTTACTAACTCAGACTCTCAAACACTGACATATATGTACAGTGTAATATGGATAAATATTTTGATTGGAACCTATTTTATACATTTATTATTAGTTTATTTCAGTCTCTTTCATATGCATACATATATACATAAAACATATTAAAAATTGATAAAAAAAATACATATGACCATTCTACAATAGAATTATAAGAGACTATATCATATATATACTTATCATTATCCATTTACAATTGATATTTAGTTCCTATTGTTAACAGTAAAGATACATTATAAGACCATTTTACATCATAAAAGTTAGATTATCCCCACTGACCTTCAATAAAAAATAAATGAAGAAATGCTGTAAGATATTTTGATAATAAATCTCTAAGAGTTCTAAAAAGTGGCATCTCTAAGTGTTCTAAAAAGAAAAGTGGCACTATTCACAAATTTAATAAAACTATATCACCCATGGTCAAACATGGATGATTGGTCAGTGGTGATATTTATATATTAGTAGGTAAAAAAACTTATCATGTTAAAACAGATATGTTTCATTTGTATCATACAAATTACTATCATCACATTTTGTACAATAAAATTTACTATCGTGTACTATAAGCACCTGTCATCTGAAAAAGATGTTAAAAGACTATACTAAAATTAATTTAAAAAAGAAACTAAAACACTAAGTGGTCTAAAAAACCTTACTTGTACAATATATTGTAGCGGAGTTGAAGAATATTGTAACAGGTTTTGGCTGTGACTTTAACAATATCATTGTTGGAGAGAATAAAATTAATATAAGTTTATCTTCATCAGTGAGGTCAACAAATTCTGGCATTAAGTTACGAGCTTCTTCTAACATAGGTAACCTCATATGCTCATACGCATTACAAGATAATAATACATGTTTTTCACATTCAACTGTAATTTTACATATTGGACATATCCTACTTTCAACAGCAATGTTTTCATATCTTTCAGTCTCTACTGAGCTACTCCACATCTGAATTTCGCTAGTGCAGACATGTGTTTACGTGGCAAATATAGTTTACAAAAATGTAAAGTTTTATAATCATTTTTTAACAACTTATAGGTTCATAATTTATTACAACCATTCACATTTTCACCAACATTCCTATTAAGAATAGCTACCCATTCATCCATATGTTATGACATATATTTTTGAACAACTTTTTCATAAAAAAACTTAGACGAGAATGTTACACAACTACGTGCATACTCTACTAAATTTAACTTTTCAATATAATAATTGATAAAAATTAATCAAAATTGCCAGTTCTTACACCTAGTACTTTTCTTGCGCAAAAAAGTAGAAAAAGATCTTATAATTAACTCTATTTACATCCATTCTAACAAATCTATGCCATTGTTGACATACAGATCTCCATTGTTTCACATGTGTAGGTGCCAGCTAATTCTCCATATAGAGCTGCTGTAGGTGTATACCGCCCTACCCCCAGATAATATTTTATATGTAAAATTGTTTCACATATCCATGCCATTTTAACCACTCCGTGCATGCTTAAACGTGTATTCCGTCGCAACGTTATTTGCGTTTACAAGCATAGCGTGACAGCGCGCGATAAACGTTAGCGTATACTATAGGCATATTAATGCAAAAATGATTGTTTCTACTGTTATTGTGTATAAATGTGGAAAACGGAAACATGTACTTTCGTTACAAAATAAAATGAACTCTTTGAATGAAAATATATTATGCTTGCTAGACGCTCGGGTGATTTAATTTATTCAACATATGCAATAAATCCAGTATTGAACCTACACTCATTTATCATCCTTTATATATTATATTACATATGGTATGATAAACCATGACAATTGGGCTAAAACTGAACATTTGTATCGGAATCTCGTTGTACATGTAGTTAAGTATTACAAAGATCATCGAAGCACAGTCTACCTGATTTGTTCGCGGGGGGCATAGCCTCCAATCTTAAAACAGATTGCCGAGTGCTTTGATGTTCTTTCTCTTTTGTATCAAACAAAAATCCCTGTCGTCATAATATTACTCCCCCCAAAGAAAAGTAAAAGAGTAACTGACTAATGTACGAGCATCTGAATATGAGTTTCAGTTGTTATCTCTTTCTTTGTCGTCGCAATAAGTCAAACGTCTGAAAAAAAAAAAAAACAGAAAAATTGAACAAATCAACGAGCGTGCTCTTTACAGACATTTAGTGCAGGTAACTAATAGTCCTGCACTCGAGATAATGCGCTGTGCATGTATTGGTAAACGATTTTGCTGTGACACGCCTTCAATAGTAAAGTCTCAAAACTATCATACGGTAACTTAATAATGCGTGTCATGGCAAAGATTATGTCAACGCGTCGAGTTGTAATACATTATACATATCAATTTACATATCATTTGTAGAGAGATATTGCAAAACTCCAACTAAAATGTCAATAAAATACAATGTACACGAATTTTGTTTGGGAAACGTTTTATTCCGAAAATTTTATAATACCAGTTTGTGTGTTTAAAAGGGAGACATATTAGTTGTAGAAACTTGTATGACAAACGATCAAAGATTTAAGTCAACAAGATGTTGCTATAGAACTTATAAAACTAAAATATTTGACTACTTTTTTTACTTTTGAGACTAGTTAATACCATATCCAATCTGCATACAAATGATAAAAAACTCACGTAAATGTACCATTTTAGTCGATAGGTTTTTAATGGTTAAATATTAGATCTATGACAATTCTTTAAATGATTGATTTGTATTTGCAGAGATGTTCAGAATAAAATGATACAGAGTTTCCCGACACTTCTTTGCGTAGATGATACAGTAATACGTTGATGGCCTGAACATCATCTGACGGGCACGCGACTTTCACGTAACATGCACGCGACTTACATGTAACACAGAAGTAACATGCATAGAACTATCAAGGCATCTGAATCGGTCTATTGATTTTTTGATTGGATAAAAAATTATTAAGAAATATTTAAACAGGCATTTTGAAAACCATGAATGGTTTGGAAATTAAATGAGAAAAAACAGTGTGATACAGTTTGCACATTGACCATATCAAAATAGTAAAATTTCAGTTAAGAACGGACTGAAATTGACTGATATGGCTAGTATAACAATGGAGCAAACGCTACAACTGACCGATGAAAACGACAATGAGCTGGGCGAAAAAGCTGTCAAAAGACAAGAAAGTATCGAGAAAAATATTAGTTTATTTGACAACACAGATGAGGTAGATGAAGTAATTAGCCAATTGGACAACACAATCAAAACTGAAAATGAATGTATGGGGTATCAAAGCGTTTATCAATCATATATTGAAGCTACAATCGACAAAGAAAATGCAGAAGGGTCAAATAATTCCGGTCGTGGTCAGCAACAGGAAATAGCAGTTGTAGGTTTTGAATCAACTGCTGTTGACGTGGATCGATATGACTCGGGTGTTTATTCCGACAACTCGGAACCGTTTAGAGATTCTAAAGAGCCATTCTCAGAACACGAGGATGACAAAGCAATTTTGGTATATCAAAATGGTGTCTCCCTGGAAAATACTATGATTGAACAGGAAGTACGTGTTAAGGAGGAGATAACTAATGTTTATGAGGGATGTTCTGACACTGACAGCATGGAAGAAATAAAGCCCTCTTTACGCAAAACGAAGAAACATTTTAAGACTTTGGAAGAAAGATTGAAGTGTCCTACATGTGGAAAGAAATTTACAAATCAAAGTAATCGGCTTGCTCATGAAAAAATGGTTCATAGAAATATGCGGCACAATGTTTGCCAGGTGTGTGGACAAGGTTTCTACTCCTCCGCAACACTGAAGAAGCATATGAATAAACATACCGGAGAACGGCCGTATAAATGTCCCATATGTAATAAGGGTTTTACCCAGCCTGGAAATGCTACCAGGCACTTAGAATCCCATTCGCTAGTAGATAATTACGAGTGCCCAATATGCAAACGTGGATTCAAAGAGAAAGGAAACATGAAGCGTCATGTTGAAACGCACAATGACATAAAGCCGTATACCTGTAAAGTTTGTGATAAACCTTTCAAAACAAGTTCGAATCTTCAACGCCATCTACAAATGGTGCACTCAGGCGAGCGCAATTATTTCTGTCAAATCTGCGAAAAGTCCTTTTCTTGTGCAGACAGTGTTAGATTACATATGAAAATTCACACAGACGAAAGGAACTTTTTGTGTCCAAAGTGCGGGAAAAGATTCATGGTGAGAGGAGCTTTACGGCGGCATTTGTCAGTTCACGAAAATGATGACGAGAACAAATTCAAGTGCGGTTTTTGTGATAAATTGTTCAAAACGGCCGAAACGCTGACTTTTCATATGGCAATACATACACAAAACTATACATATTTTTGTCATATATGTAACAAAGGCTTTGTCAAAGCAAGCGTCCTAAAACAGCACATCCAAACACACTCCAAAGAGCGTCCATATGTATGTCAAGTTTGCGATAAGTCATTTTCAAAAGAGCACACATTAAGACGACATTTTGCCATTCATGGTACTGATAAACCCTATGGCTGTGAACTTTGTGATAAGAAATTCTTATACAGTTGGTATTTGAAAACACATATGAACGTGCACTTAGGGCAACGTTCACACGTGTGCATTGTTTGTGAGAAAGGCTTTTCAAGCAAGTTGTCACTAAAGAATCACATAACTATTCACACGGGACAAAAAGATTATTATTGTTCTATTTGTGATAAAAGTTTTCGGGAGCAAGGCAGCTTTAGGCGGCATAAAACCTGCCGGATGCACAAACGTAGAGAAGAGAGGGCGAAGATAATGTTGAAGTCTGAGCAAAATGGCAAAATTATGGATGAATTTGCTGACATTTTATTGCCTCTGAAATCAGAGTTTTTGGAATATGACAAATGAAAAACTAGTAACTAAGGAATCAAAAAACATATTTTTAATAGATTTGATCACTCTACTTACAACAGTGAATAATAGATTAAACAACTTTCAAAATACATTGAAAATAAGATTTAAAGCACTCAGAAAGAGTAGTGCATTCTTATCAATTTTATTTTAGTATTCTTTTGTTTTAATTAATGGCTACAATTTTAAAGAATTTATTAAAGAAGAGATTTTTTTATTATTGAATTGTGGTAATGCAAGCATATAAATTGGCAGTTATGCATGATAATTTAAGCACAAAATGAAATGTAAGCAGAGATAAGCAGTTGTTTATGAATAAAGTTAATGAATATGTAAGCAAATATTTAGCAGTTGTTTCTTAATATGTAAGCAAAGATTTAGCATCTGTTAATGAATATGTTAGCAAACATTTAGCAGTTGTTAATGAATATGTAATCAAAGATTTAGCAGTTATTAATGAATATGTAAGCAGAGGTGTAGCAGTTGTTAATGATTATGTAAGCAAAGATTTAGCAGTTGTTAATGAATATGTTAGCAAATATTTAGCAGTTGTTAATGAATATGTAAGCAGAGGTGTAGCAGTGTTAATGAATATGTAAGCGAAGATTTAGCAATTGTAAATGAATATGTAAGCAAAACATTAGCAGTTGTTAATGAATATGTAAGCAAAAATTTAGCAGTTGTTAATGATTATGTAAGCAATGATTTAGCATTTGTGAATGATTATGTAAGCAGAAATTTAGCAGTTGTTAATGAATATGAAAGCAAAGATTCAGCAGTTGTTAATGATTATGTAAGCAAAGATTTAGCAGTTGTAAATGAATATGTAAGCAAAGATTTAGCAGTTGTTAATGAATATGTAAGCAAAGATTTAGCAGTTGTTAATGATTATGTAAGCAAAGATTTAGCAGTTGTAAATGAATATGTAGGCAAAGATTTAGCAGTTGTTAATAAATATGTAAGCAGAGATTTAATAGTTGTTTATGATTATGTAAGAAGATATTTCGAAGTTGTATATTAAAATTTTAGCTCATTTTAGCACTGTTTTTCTTGTTCGTGAAGGTAAAGATTTTGCAGTTGTTTTTGTTAAAACAAATGTAAAAGTGATTCAGCAATTGTTTATGTTTATATAAGTCACGATTAAGCACTTGTTTATGTTAATGAAACCAGAGATTAAAATAGATTTAGTCAGGATTGTGTTATGTCAACATAGTCATGTACATGCATCTGTATATTCGATCTATTTATATAATTAGATAATTTGTTATGTTTATTAGTTTTTGTAAATAAGATTAATAGATATTTTATAAATTCTATGTATTCACAATATTGCATCTATTTTTATAATTGAGAGCTGAATTTATTTTTAATTGAAACATTCCGTATAATATTATGATTCAGGTATTATACATTTTTTTCATTCATTTATTTCAAATTATTTAAATTTATTTTGTGATTAAACTATAACGATCTTAGTTTGTTTAAAAAATAATCATACATATTATTTTATGTATTTAATTAATAAAGCATAATTATAGTATTATATACGATATTTTGAGCTAATTGTTACAATTAAGAGAATTATTTGATGAGTATGTGTTAATATTTAAATGATCCTCGTATATGCTATAAATAAATGCTGAATTATTTTGAGAAAAAGAAATTGATACCTTATATTGAATTACATGTATAGATATAGCAATTGGTTTATAGCAAAAAAAAAAAAAAAACAGGAAAAAAGAAAACTACAACAAAAAACAAAAACACATATAATATATGTACAAAACAAATTAAAAGGCTTTTAGTTAGGAAATAAAAATCAAGACATTTTTAAGGCATAATGGCCCTTTAATGTAAAACAGATATTGTGATATGATTAACTAACAGCATTAAAAATATTTTTTTTGAAAGTTAAAGTATTTGTTTAGTCTATTTTTATAGTTTTAATTATGAAATAAACTTCATACACATTTTTAATATTATTTTGAATTTAATACTTTATCATTTCAAATGGTCCATAACTTTGCTCTATGGGAATTTTTAGACTTTGGACCTCAACAGACAAAAGAGCTCCTTTGAGTTAGTCTTGTATAAATTTAATCCAAAAAGTACGGTTTTGATAATTGTAAGTTTTAAATTGGATAGTTAATTGCTGTTAATTTCTTACACTGAATGTTTAAGATTATTATTGAAATAAAATTGCATGTATTTTATACCAGTTCCATCATTCTCAGTAAATCAAATATTAAAACAAAAGTTAATCAAGAAAACCACTTATGATTTCAAAACAGTACACAATTTGAGGTTACATAGATATTTGGCAGGTGATATGACTTTATATTATTGGTTGTTTATTATATTACAAACATCCATTAAAATACGGCCATATAACCTGCAACGATTCTTTTTTTAATGAACTAATAAAACAGCAAACTCCATTTATTTGAGAAAAACAATTAAATAATTCATAAATTGACAGCAGTCGTGATTATAGCTGTTATAATACTGCACGTTTTATTATCACCACACGGCTGTTGTAAATTTTTGAATTCATCTCTTTTTTCTCTCTAAAAAATGGAAGTCTGCTGTACTACGATTCGTACTAAAGATTTTTGACAGGTTATATGGCCGTGTATTATCTAAGTAATAGAAAGAGCACCGAAACACGAGGCTATCTGATTTGTACGAGGGGGCGTAGCCCCCGAGTATTAATAAGATTGCCGAGTGTTTTGGTGTTCTTTCTCTTTTGTATCATAGTCTAACATGACAGCACGTTCCCTGTTGTCATCATATGAAACCCCAGAAAATATTAACCAATAAACGAGCATTTGAATATGATATTTCTGCCCCTTTCCCTTTCTCTGCCGTCACAATATGTAAACCCCAGCAAAAATGAACCAATCAACGGGCATTATCTGGAGTGCGGGTAACTGATACCTGCACTCCAGTTACCGCACTGTGCATGTATATGTATACGATTTAACTGTGACACTTTTTCAACAGAAAGGTCCCCAAACTATGATAAAATATTATAATACTGCATGTTTGTAACGTCTCTTTTATTGGATAATCATAAAGTTTGTATAGCTTTAATTACAAGGCTGCTGTCAATTTATGAAGCAATCTCTTTTGTCTCTATAAAACAGAAAGTTTGCTGTATTATAAATTCGTTATGGAATTTATTGACAGGTTATAAACGTATATATACGTTTATTTGTGTTATAACCATTGCTAAGCGTCTAGGGTAATATATACAAACATTTGTTTAAATAGGGCCGTTAAGCCGGTAAAACTATTTATAACTAATCATATAAGCGAAATGAGTATCCGGTGACAAACAACGTTACAATAGGAGAGGAATTGTAACAGGTTATCTATTACAATATCGATGAAATATTATAAATAGATTGTACTTGTTAGGCAATTATATGTGAACAATGTTCAGCAATAAACAAGTGACCATAGAACAATTCATTTGTAAAAAAATAACACATATTCTGTATTAGTTTTATTCAAGTTTTGTTTTAAAGTTGTAATCAAGTTTATTTTGACTTTCGCATAGTTTGTTTGTTAAATTTACTAAATATTTCTATCATAAGTGTTTGTTAAATTTGATTTATTTTATTGTTGATTTGTTCAGTTTTATTAATTTATTGTATGCAAACATAGTATATAAAATTATTTTTCAACCACAAAGTGTGTTTTTTGTTCATGATTTCCCTCTATCGTTATAAACTTTGTTAATATGAGAAACATAATTGAATTGTTTCAATTAATGGAAGTAAAGTATGGATCGCATTAAATAATCATGCCCCATGGATGTGCTTGCTCTCATAGCAAAGAAGCAATGCCAAGACCTCTTACTATATATTTGTGTCTTTCACATGCAATGAAATACTACATAACTTTACTTGTCCTATAGATGAAGGCAGAAATTGATCATATTGTTAACATGGGGCGTTATAAAGATGCACTACTAAAAAGGTGTTTATCATTCTATATGAGGTTATGATGGTCTTTACACTTGAATGTTTTTGTTTATTTGTTGTATCGGCTTGGTTAAACTTTGCAACAAACACTGTAATAATCATGAGACATGTTAACCCTAAAAGTGTGTAATTGGTGTATCAAAACATTAACCTATTTGCTGTGCTTTTAGGTACAGTCCATTGAAAAGTAAATGGATTTACAAATAAAGAAATCCTGATTTCTTTGCGAAGTTTTCTTTGTAACGGACTATAACTGACCTGTTATATTAGCTATGACCCAATGACTCTTATTATTCGACTCGCAAGGAAGAAGGGGGACAATTAAGTGAGTCCAGAGAGTTTTGAGAAAAAAAAGCAGAATGTACTCATATTTATCATATATTCTCTAATAAGAAATAACATGTAGCAAAAATAATTGCACTTTGCTGTTATTTTACTTTTCTGTAAGACACTTAAGACTGGTACTGATTGTTAATAGTTCGTCCTGAAGTGCTAAAAGCAGGCAATGTACATGAAGAATTGGTCAAAAATTGTTTATTGCATATATCGCATTCCAGGAACGGCGATAATAAGAAGGTTTGGTACAAGTTATTTCACTATATGAGGACTATATCAAATCGAAAATCACAATACTCAGCCTCAATGGAGATTTTTTATGCTGAACATTGGCGGGAAAATGCCGTCATTCACCATCGAAATATTACAATTGTGTGTATAAGAACACGGTTTCTTGCTAAATTTTGGTACTGAATATTTGTTTTGCAAGTATGGCTTCTTTTTAAAGTTTAATTAAAAGTTTTAGTACTAAATAATCGAACGGCATTTCAAAACTATATTGGGTTTAAGAAAAATCAAACCAAGCGTTGAACAGTTAATTTTACTGCATAAATAATCTAAAGTGCATATTGCTTGTAAATGAATGTACTTTGCTTATCTATCTTTGCACAGTTTCAAATTTACTATTTTATAAACAACTTCATAGTTTTATATCTTATGTGAATTTTTGACACAATTTTAATTGGTTAAAACAAGTCTTAACATACAATCTCAGTATTGATACATATATTTCACCTGAAAGTAAATTATCGAACCTGTGTACAATATTTTAAACCATTTGTATTGATTTATC
Source organism: Ruditapes philippinarum (assembly GCF_026571515.1). Taxonomy (NCBI): domain Eukaryota; kingdom Metazoa; phylum Mollusca; class Bivalvia; order Venerida; family Veneridae; genus Ruditapes; species Ruditapes philippinarum. The sequence continues at coordinate 979,093 of NW_026859254.1, forward strand.
GTAAAAATAGAATTATTTATAGTATAACATTCATGTTTACAGCTTTAACTCTTCGTATTTTACTAATAACAATGTAAAGTTTAACATAATGTTTACAATATGGTGAAATATTGGAATAGATATTAAATATTTAGTAAGTATTGGATTTCACGAATTTATGCATAAATTTAGTACACTTGTTATAACACTATATCCCGGTATTTGTTTGTGTTTGAAATTTTAACATAAAGAAAATTAACTTATTCTAAACCAAATATTGATATCAAAATATGAAAAATGGCGTCAGGAGTTGAATAAACATTGTGAGGGAAAGGACATAAGTTAATTCGTTGTAACAATGTAAAAGGCGGGTAAAAATTATTATAAAAATCATGTGCACTTCACGCATTTAGAATACTTTTTTAATTTGTAGGACTAAAATTATAACCAGTGGTTTAAAGTGACAATGAGTGAGTCGAATTTGAAGCCTTTACCGACAAAGAGTTACAAAAGAAGTTCTCGTAAACGTATCAACATACTTAGTGAAGCATGTGATGACACCGACAGGATTGACAAACACAGGTATGTTTTTGAGCTTGAAAATTAGATTTTAAAAGACATTAAGATTTTAAAATTAAGTCCTTGAAGTGTTTCAATACAATTATTCATTTTGTAAAATACGTATTTATTTTTGATCTACCAAAGGTGACTGAGAGAAAAAACGTCTGCTTTCTGTACAACATGAAGTGTTTATCATAATCTTTAATCACCAGTGTAAGTGGTGATTCTTTAAATTGCTATTCAGACATGTTCATACATGTTTCTTTGTTCACTTCCAGCATTAAAAGGCGGCGTTTAGGGAACAATGTTCCTTTTAGAGCAAACCTCGAAGAACATTGTAATGATGAGTCAAAATCAAAAACAGTTATTGGAGAAATTAGTGGAGACATTGAAACAAATTCGAAACAACAGTCGTCACAAGAAGATTCTGATGAGACTAGAAGTGATGATGTCCAACAAATTCAACGTAGACAAATATCACAATCTATCGAACCTCAGTCTTCAAAACATGTTTCCGTCAATACTCATGATGTCAAAAATTTCCAACACATAAGTATGTCACCATTTAGACATGATGAAAAATTTAATGACACGGATCGAATTAAAGGAGAACATGTAGGTAAATTCAACGTTCAAGAAAAGTCCGACAAAGTAGTATGTGACATTCAAGACATTTGCCAATTATCAGATGGAAGTTTTCTTATGACGGACCGTTATAATCTGAAACTGAAACGGTTGAATCCAACATTTGAACTCATCGGTTCATATCGTTTTAAATCATCACCTCATAGCGTGTGTGCTGTAGGGGCAAATGAAGCAGCTGTATCAATGGTTTCGCCGAACAAAATTAACATAATAACAACCGGAAAGAAGATGAAACTGAACAGGTCGTTTAATACAAGTACCTATTGTAGAGGGATGATTTTTAGCGATGATTTGTTGTACGTATGTTGTGGAAATGTTGTGGATCCATGTTCAGGTTCTATTGAAGTGTATACAAAATCGGGAAAGTTACACCATCGTGTTTATAGCCCTATGACACAGGCATTACTTGCCCCAGTAAACATCACAATAGTTAAAGATAAACAATATCTAATGTATACCAGTTGTAATAGTAACGTAATCACTGTGATAGATCTAGCAGGGAATGTGGTCAAAACTATCACAGACCAAAGCTTGATCGTTCCGAGTAGATTATGTACAAATGATAAAGGGGATCAAATATATATATGCGGTACAAATAATAATAAAGTCGCCCAGTTTTGTTTCAGTAACGAAACGATAAAAGACATCTATTGTGAAAACGATGGAATCAAGACACCCATTGGACTATGTTTTGATGCCAAACTATCAAGACTGATCGTAAGTTGTGCCAATTCAAATGAAGTGTCCGTGATTCAGCTGAATAAGGACAAAACATAATATGTCCGAGGGTTGATTGGATTATTCTTTGCCTTTTTATCAAAACATTCTTTTATTTCGTTTTTCAAATTAAAACACACACACACACACACACACACACACGTGTGTGTGTACAATGTATTTTTGTCCTTTTTATTCAGTATGATATTCTTTGTTTGTGGCGGTGGTATTTGACATTTAAATAAAGCCTTGATTGAAATTGATACTTTTGCAAACATAAAGTTAATAAAATTTTTTTTCGCTATTTTTAACTATTAAGCAATGCCTGGTATAAAGCTTTGCATGTCTTTCTTTTCAATAGAGAAAGAAAACAAAAGTCTCTTAAGTTTATCGACGATAGCTTGCATTTTTCAGTACCGTCCATAAACAGGCTCAAACAAACAGAACTTGCAACATTGTCAATGTTTGTTAAATAAGTTATAAGACCACTGTTTCATGCCTATTTGCAATAATAAAGACTATAGTTTCAGAAGGGTAAAGTCTCTGCAAAAAATGCTTGCGAAATCTCCAGTCACGAGCATACAGAAATAACAAATCGCTAGAGCTATCATTGGTTCAACGATATTCATATAACGATAACCGATAATAATATCGATAATTATCCATAATAACATTAACTTGTCATTCTCTTTCATACCTTTTTTAAGTAATTTCAGTCAAACACTGTTCAGTGTTTTAGTTATAAAAAGCCCATTGCATGATTTTTTTCCTGGTCATTGTTTTTTCACTGCTATAAAATATTTATATTATGTAACATAGTGGTAGACATGGACACCTGCTACTGTAAAATAAAATCAGTTAAAACCAATAGAGTAATCTCCCTTGAAAAGTATCAGACAAGACCGGCAGATTTGTCTCCCTTTGTAAAATTATTAAATTCAGCATTAAGCAAGAGTTTTGTGCCTTAGACCTAATGTTAAAAATAAGCCCCGTTACATTAAAATATGATAAAAACAATTTCCTTCGAAATTACTTTTTCAAAATTGAGTAATGATTTTGATAATTAATATTAAAATGATAAAATATCTCGTCAAAATCCAAATAATTATAAGAAAATGTCCAATATATTAAATTAACCTTACTAGAAAATCCAAAATTAGTGAAGACTTACTATTTATTTAATTTCTTTTAACATTTACATGTGAAATTCAGTCATGTCTGTAACTTAGCGTGTGTAGCGCAATTGAAGGTTATTTTACTGCGATTTGTGTTTACAATTGTTTCTCTCTGTACCCTTTTTTAATCAATGAATCCCTTCAATAAATTCGGAACAAAAAATACCTTCCGATTTATACTATGTTAAATCATATATTGGTTTCCCTTCGGCTGATTCGTAGCATGTCATATTAATGAATGAAAACGGGAATAAATTTAACGTCTCAACAACTGGGAAGGCAGTATAAAAGACAAAAACAAAAAGTAAACTTTAATTCGATAATTATGCCCCCCTTCAAAGAAGAGGGGGTATATTGTTTTGCTAATGTCGGTCAGTCTGTCTGTGCTCTGTCGGTCTGTCCGTCGGTAGACCACATGGTTTCCGCTGACTATCTTAAAAACAATTAATCACAAATTCTTTATAATTCACATAGTGATTGGTCATAACTAGTAGATGACCTCTATTGATTTCAGGGTTACTAGGTCAAAGGCTAAGGTCACAAGGGCCTTAAATGTCAATATAGTTTCCGCTGATTATCTTGAAAAGTATTTATCACAAAGTTGTCGAACTTCACATAGTAATTGATCATAACTAGCAAATGACCCCTATTGATTTTGGGGTCGATATATCAAAGGTCAAGGTCACAAAGGCCTTAAATGTCAAAATGGTTTCCGCTGATTGTCTTGAAAAGTATTCAACACAAAGTTGTCATACTTCACATAGTGATTTGTCAACATTAGTAGGTGACCCCTTTCGATTTTGGGGTCACAAGGTCAAAGTTCAAGGTCACAGGGTCTTCAATGTCAGAATGGTTTTTGCTGATCATCTTGAAAACTATTTATCACAAAGTCTTCAAATTCCAAATAATGATTAATCATAACTAGTAGATGATCCCTTCTGATTTTGGGGTCACTAGGTCAAAGGTCAAGGTAACAGGGGACTTAAATGTCAAATGATTTTCGCTGATTATATTGAAAACTAGTCATCACAAAGTCTTCATATTTCACATATAGATTAACCGTAACTAGTAAATAACTCCTATTTACTTTTGGGTCATTAGGCAAAGGTCAAGGTCACAATGGCCTCAAATGTCAGAATGATTTCCGCTCATTTTCTTATTTATCACAGTCTTAAAATTTCAAATACTGATTGGCATAACTAGTAGATGACCCCTTTTGACTTTAGGGTCAATATGTCAAAGGTCAAGGTCTCTGGGACCTTAAATTTTTCATTATCTTGAAAACTTTTATCGCAAAGTCTTCATTATTTTTCTTTTGTCCATAATTGAATACTTCAATGTACCCATTTGTGACATGTTTCTTTAATAAAATTACAAATAATGTGAGTCAAAGGTCAAGGTCACAGGGGCCTTGAATAGTAATATGATTTCTGCTTACAGCCTTAAATGTCTGAATGGTTTCAGCTGATTTATCATGAAAAGTATTCATCAAAAAGTCTTCATATTTCACATATTGATTTGACATAACTAGTAGATGACCCTATTGATTTTGGGTCACTTGGACAAAGGTCAAAGTCACAGTGGCCTTGAATGTTAATATGATTTTAACTCATTAACTTTGTTACTAATTAACACAAAGTCTTCATCGTCACATATTGATTGGTCATAACTAGTAGATAACCCCTATCGATTTTAGGGTAAAAATATCAAAGGTCAAGGTCACAGGGCCTTTGAATGGTAGAGGATTGCAGCTCATTATCTTGAAATATAATTATCACAAATTCTTCATGTTTCACATATTGATTGGTCATTACCAACAGATGATCTGTATTGCTTTTGAGGTCACTAGAGCACAGGGGCATTAAATGTCAGAATAGTTTCCGCTTATTATCTTGAAAACTGTTCATCACAAAGTCTTTATATTTCTAATATTGATTGGTCATAACTAGTAAGTGACTCCTATTGATTTAAGTGTCACTAGGTCAGAGGTAAAGGTCACAGGGGCCTAAAATGTCTCATTGTCTTGAAATTTTTGAAACTTCAATGTACACATTTATTGCATGTTTCTCTACAAAATTACAAATAATGTGAGTCAAGGGCTAGAAAGGGGGGCATATGTTTTGTTCGACATTTCTTGTTTATTTCTTACATTTGTATCTGTGCAGGAAAATACTAATTCTTTTGTAGTACGCAATGGGTTATATTTGTATTTTATTGCTGCGCAAGACCTGAATTCGAAAGATATAATTAGATGACCTTAACATTGTGAAGATCCGAAAATCTATTTATGTAGTTTTAGTTTTGAGTATGGAACTGTTTTAGAAAAGATATGTTAGTAATAACTAGTCAGGCAAAATGGACTTCAAAAACAATATTAAACTGATCAGAAACTTATTTTACAGGTCAACAGCTGTAGTGAGTTCACACTAAAGGTTACACAAAGTGCACTTCGTGTGCACTTCATTTGCAATTTTAGTGCACTTCAATATGCACATCAAGTGCACTTCAATGTGCACATCAAGTGCACTTTGAAGCTCACACCTTGTGCACTAGACCATTTATTCACTGGGCAGTGTTTCAATTGTATAGCAGTAATCTTTGATCTAAAGAAATATCTTTATGACTGTCAACAAATAGATTCACAAAGAAAAAATAAGTAATATTTAGGATTTTGTTACTGTCTCATAAATTCTGTTGATAATAATATCATTATGTACTAGGCTTTTTAAGAAATGTTTTTAACAGTATTTTATTAATGTATTATTTTTACTTTTTTGTACTTTGTAATACGACTTATTTTTATCAAAATTATCTCCCTATTAGCTTTATGTTGAAAATACATAAAATTAAACAATTTTATTGATGTACATGTACTGTTCTGTTTTACTAATAAATAGTTGGTCCTTTATGTTCTTAATTACAATATTTGATAACACTTATTTCTCAAACTGATACTGACTAGTACATATTAATAGGATAAAACAGATTTTGTTTCATTTTTCAAATCGTAAAATTATTTGATCTTAAACAATTTTTCCAGTATTTTATGTAATTTGTGATTTTCTCAAATGTCCATGATGTAAGTTGCCAAAGGGTGATGTACAAGCAATAACCACATACCTTCCAATAAATAGCTTGACATTGATAAGATTAGATTCTACCCAGGCATAGCAATACAAAAGAATCAACATTTAAGTGTGAAAGGGAGACTTGAGACTTAAAATACTTCCGTCAAAGACTTCCGTTCTTTGAACGCCGCCTTTCAGAGTACTCCTAATAAGCATGGAACATAAAACATACCTTTTCTTGTTAATAATCCAAATTTTAAGTGGTTTGCCTCCAGTTAGTAAATTATTTTTAAAAAAAGAACTAAGGGAAAGTAAAACACTCCAAAAACATACTGATGTTAAAAGAAGAAGTGTTGAAAGTGAAGATTAAACTTTGTACCATGATAGAATGTTTAAGTAACATCTTATGAGATATGTCAGCGTATTCTTACAAGTTTTCTGTCTGTTTAAGTTTAAGAAGATATACTATGTAGTGTGCACTGTTGTAGACGAAATGGTAAGTTTGGTATAATATTCAAATTCACTTAGATTTAAAACCCATTTCTAAAAATAGAATATGAAAAATCATATATCATATAATATAACTTTTATACAGCTCTGCAAGAGAATTCTGAAATAGATTATCTTTCTCATCTTAACATTCAACAAATGATAATATTAGTCACGGACTTTAATTTAATACAAATGCGTTAATAAGTTTTGAAATAAATTTCAAGAATTTCTTTTTGTAAAAAAATTCTTTATGATCAACCTTGTTTACTTTAATTTGCAAATTGTTATTTTCCCCGGGGTCCCTTTTACAGCAGGTTAAACGCACTTAAACAGTCTCTCTCAGAAAAGCTAATTCACAGCATGATTTTGGACACTTTAATTGTATATAAAAGTATTTCCCTATAAACTAAATATCATTTAGTTAACATTTCACCGCATAAAAATGGCTGTTTTCACTGAAAAGCTTCCTGCTACAAGTCCAAACTTCTATGAAACTATAAAAAAAAATCTTCAATACTGATAAAACATGGCACATATGTTGACTGTACCAAAGTCTCTTTAACAGCATTTTGTTTACCAACGCAATGGGGGACGTCTCAAAATTGCCAAAAATTACTATTTTGCGATTGTTTTTTTTCCAACAAATCTGAATTCAAAGTGCTGCAACTTCCTAATGGATTGAGATAGATTCATCAATTTTACTGATGTGGTACTTTGATACTTAATTGTTATAGTAAGTAAAAATATATAATTATAGCTTAAATGTTGCATTAATAAACACAAATGATTGATATTTAATATGATTGTTTTGTATAATAATCAGGTAATAAAATATAAAACTGTGAAGTGCTAATAATATAAGATGCTCCAAATTTAAATTCAGAATGTCAGGAAATGCGGATAAATATTGATATCCCTTCTTTTAGAATATTTAACACTGATATGAATTTTAAACCCAGATTTTAACAGTAAGATTAGAAAAATCTGCTGTAGAGAAATAATATCTAATATGCATTTATGCCATTATGATTATTTTTTTATTTGTATTAAAAAAACACCAAAAACAGGGATTTTCCATATATTTATACTTATAAGGTGCATATAATAAAACAGTTTGCTCTAAGGAAAATACCAATACACTGCATAATAACATCTTTGATATCTAGAACACTGAAAGGTTCTTAACATCGATGTGTGACTGTGTCTGCAACCTTCAAGAATTTCAGAAATTTTGGTATCATTACAGAAAATGTGACTATTGCTGTCAAGGGACTCTGTGAATTCCATTGCACCATCCTTGCACAGAACAACATTTTTCATGTATGCCATGTCATTTAAAACTTATGTCGCTTACCGTTCGATTAATCTTCTTATGTCACTCCTAAAAGTATCCACAACTTCTTTTTTATCATTTTTATTTTTCAGACGAAGCCTGTCTGAGAAAGGTTTTATTACCTTTGGAAGTTAAAGTAAGAGCTAAATATAAGTATGATTTCCATTGGTCAATTTAAATTTGCAAACTGAAAACACGGAATCGCATTGGCTTTTCTAAGATTTGATAATAATTTAAAATGTTTTGTTTCTGAAAGGTATACAATAAGCTAAAAGGGTATTGGATACAAACTTACAAATTCTAAATAGAAGCAGACCCTTAAAGGGATTGTTTGATAACACAGACCCGAAGGATAGCTTCTAGCTTTTAATGTTTACTTTCAAAGTGATATAAAAAGCAATTACAAGTATCGGAGAGGCAAAGCATGCATTATACAGGAGGCGGAGCTTATGCTTCCGTTTATATAAATTTTAACATGCTTTTAAAATTCCATAAATTCTCTAGTAAAAGCTTTTAAAACTTAAGCTTTTTAGAATTTATAAATGACATTCCGTTTTTGCTTTTTCTTTAAAACAACAAGACTATCAATAACGCACATGATCCGGAATCTCATGCGCATGCCTACATACACCAAATAAAAACTTACGTATGTTAGATATTATATTCACTGTTCATGATAAAATATAATTACTGAGGTAATCCATTTATATACATTTATTAACAAAACAAATATGTTCTTAATTTTTTAGAAATAATATATTAATGTGTAAAGTGAACGTTACTTTTTAAAAGAGTTCGAAATGCCGATTCGTCTGTGTGTTACGCATAGAACATAAATTGCAGGTACAAAAGGCATGTTGGGACATATTCGTCAATTCGTGATTTTAACTTCATGAATTCACGTCTTAAAAATACGGAATTCGGGGGTTCACAATTTCAGCTTCATAAATTAACAATTTCGGTTTCACGAAGTCAGCTTCGTAAATTCACGATTTTAACTTCACGAATTCACGATTCAAACTTCATGAACTCACGATTTAAACTGTATGAATTCACGATTTCAACTTCATGAATTCAACTTTATGCATTCACGATTTCAAATTCATGATTTCACGTTTTCAAAATACGGAAATCAAGAGTTCACAAATTCATCTTAAATTTATGAATTCACGATTTCAGCTTCAACAAGTCAACTTCAAGAATTCACTTAACGAATTCATTATTTCAACTTCATGAACTCACGTTTCAACTTGATGAATTCACGATTTCATCTTCACGAATTCAACTTATTAAATTCACGATTTCACTTTCAGAAATCCCCGATTTAAACTACATGAAGTTGACATTTTGTTAAAAGCATGCAGTCTTAAGGCTAGTTTAAAATTGTTGGGGATATTCTTCCGTATATAAGTGAAGACTAAAACGGAATTTTATCGTAAAACTACATCTACATCATACTGCTTAAAAACGCTTGCGATTACTCTAAGCAGGCATACATTGTATACATTAAAGACAAGTATGAGATATAAGGGAATCCTGGAACCAGTCCCTTGCTCTTAATAGACCCCTTGGTTCTTTTACATGCCCAGTGTATAGCATAGATACATGCGAGGATTACCTAGATTTCTTACCAGTACACCTCTATGTAGGTGGGTACACTGAAAGTGTCTCTGAAATATCCTAAGGGTATAACCGTGAATCGAACCCGGGACCTCAGGAGTAATAATCAGTGGTCTAACCAACTGAGCTATCGCGCCACCTTTTAAGATTATGTTCTACTGTTTTGAAAGAAACCCTTTACTGCATCTTTTTTATTTCGAGTTAAATTATATTGAGAAAGTCATTTGTGGTGTTACAATTAAGCATGTTTTGGAAAGAAAAGAAATTATTACAGATAAAATGTTCCGGATAAAACCAATAAATTAAGGCAGTGCAGTTAACCTTTCCCAGGAAAGAAAATAAATTATTACAGTTAAATGTTAAGGGAAAACCAATAAATTGTTTAAAATATGTGTGAATACTGGGTCGGGTGGGGGCTACGTTCATTGTACGCCGCATTTTCTTGATGATCTTGTTTATCATATTTCCTGTATGCATAGAAATAAACTTGAAAGAATGTCACTTAGATATTGTGTATTGACTGAATGTAAAACAAAAGTAGTCAGGCAAGACACCTGCAGAGAAAAACAACTTTTACAGTGAAAATACGAAAATGAAAATATGCATTTAAATTCATCAATCTTTTTCTATATTTATTTCATTTATAAGTATGTAATTAAATAAATTATTACAGTTTAAATGATAAGAGGAAAGCAATAAATTATAGCAGAATTATTTAAATGTGGAGGAGATATAATGATCATCAAGATGTTTTGTTTGACACAGCAGCTATAATGACTTGTGTTTTTTTTTCGACTTAATGATGATTCTCACCCCTCCCCCCAAAAAACAACACAAAAAAACGACAGACAACAGTTGTGTTGTTGTCGATTAACGTCATTCTCAACCTAGTAATCTACCAATGCACCTGTATAAACCCCACTGTCTTAAAATTTAAAAGGTTAGCTTGTAAAACTTTTAAAATTATGTGAAATTCGTACATGTATCTTCGTTGCTATTGGTTTCATGTCTTCAAAACGATTTTTAAGCGACTCACCCTAATAACGTTATTTATTATTTAAATGGTCTGAGTTTAAGTTCCTTTTGTCTTACTGGGTTTTATTTGACATTATTGTGTATCATTACCAAGGGAATAAATATTAGACCTTAAACTATTGTGAAAGTTTTCTGATAGAAAGGAACAGCAACAAAAAAAATCAGAAAAAAAGAAAGAAAAAAAAACATTTTTTTTTTAAGAAAAAGCATACACAATATACTTTCTTTGATCACTCAGGTAATACATATAATACCTTAATTTTAGTATTTGAAATTAAATGATAGCAATCCTTTCTGGTAAGAGTTATTTACATTTTTCTGACTTAAAAATAAGAAACTATCAGTGAAATTCGAACAAATGTTAAAAGAAAAAAGATTACCTTGCATCCATACGTTCATTTGTAAACAGAAAACTTGACTTTTAAGGACAGAAGTGATATAGAAAATGTCACGAGTTTCTATAAGCCGCGACAATTTTTACAATTTTGACATAAATAGTCTCGGACATAAAAGCTGCCAGCGACATTTTATTAACTTTTGGGGAAATTACTCTCGGGTTTTAAATGGACTCTCCCTGCCACAATAATTGTACTTAAATTATAAATTCATCTTTAACTAGTAAATGTTTTATCAATTTCACGACTTGAAATATTTGAAGAATTGTGACCATATAACAAACTACTGTTACAGTAGTACTTAAATTGTAAATGTATTCCTAAAAATAAAAGATTTTTCGAAAAATATCCTGTTTTGTCCTCTATTTACTCGATAACTTCTGGTGCCATATTGAACCCCATTTTAGATATGACGTAATTAAATGCAGTTAATATCATTTTAGTGCATTTCATTTTCTGTTTAAATGACTTAATTAAGGTTAAAAAAGAAATTATCATAGTAAAGTTGCCTGACGGCTACAGCAGTTGCTGCACTTCATTTCAAGCTAATTCACAATTTTCGATATTCCTAAATATTTGGACCGTATGATATCGCAAATGAAAATGTATACAATGTCGAAAAAGTATTACCAGTTCATAAAAAATAAAATTTAAAACAATTTATAACTTCTACACGATGATGACCTTGATAACTCTATCAGTGAATGCATCACAGTAAATTTTGGTTTTCATCTCGTAAATTCTTAGGACTTTTATGTTTGTCAGGTACTTTTCATGTTATGTTAATAAAGTAATAATATGCTATAAGTTAATTTAAATTTTTCTTCAATATTCTTAAATATGACAGCAACGACTTATTTTTTAATTTGTGGTCGTTTTAAATGAGAGTTTGCAAATAAACTGATAGGAGTAAAATTTAATGTAAACGTTAAGTTACAGCAAGAGACATTTTATATTTTGAGTCAATGAATGATGAATGGGGGGATACACAGGCAATTTGTTTACATAATGACGTAATCGATGTCGATTTTCTGAATAGAAAACTGGACATTTTTTTAATGAGGTCATGATGTCGATTTTCTGAATAGAAAACTTGACAATTTTAATGACATAATCGATGTTGATTTTCTGAATAGAAAATGTGACATTTTTTTTGAATGTTCAAATTTTTAATAAAAAGTACTACATTTATAGTGACGTAATATAAATGTCGGTTTTCTGAATAGAAAACCCTACATTTTTAATGACGTAATCAATGTCCATTTTTTTTGAATGGAAATCCTTTACATTTTTCCCCCACACGCTATATTGTAAATATGAAGCTGTACAACTATCTGATAACAAGCCTAGACTCGTTACAGATTTTTATTGCTATATAATGAGGTAGATTTATTGCCGTACCATTACAAGTGTTGACCTCCAACTGATAACTTAATCAGATCCCTTTCGCACTGTTTACAACCAATTAGCTATCAGGTATGTATTTGTATTATACATTTTTATCATATTTAAAAATCTTAGGTTTACGTTACATTTATATTATATATTTATTTAACATTATTTTAAAATAAAATTTATAAATCATACCTTAATATAAATATTTCTTTTTTTTACAAATAATATTAAAAATCATTTTTTTTATTATTTTAGACATTCATAATGGAGCAAATAGATTTTTCGACAATGGTTCCACAAAATATGATGTTTTACGAAGACAGACTTGAAACTTTTAAAACCTGGTCTAATCAAATAATACCAAACAAATATACTTTGGCAAAGGCTTGCTTTTTTATACTCGCTGTGGTGACATGACAGAGTGTTTTGCCTGTCACGTAAAAGTGCGGGATTGGCCTACAACTGATATTGCCTTAGATGAACACTTAAAATTTTCACCTCAGTGTGTTTTTCTTAAAATGCTTGGATACGGATGTAATGACCAGTCTGATAATAAAAATCAAGTGAACAATCCATTTTCTTCAGAACCGCAAAAACCATTATTACCAACGACACAGACATCAAATATATTTGGACATCCGGCACCTGCCAATTGCTTTGTGGGACGTCCTGATAAACCTGCTACAGACTTTGGTACATTATCTGGTGGATTCAAGAGGCCTTCTAAATAAAAGGTTTAAATCTTTTTTGTTTTTTTAAAAAAGAAATATAATTCTTAACTTTAAGCACACATATAAAAGTGTTAAAATGTCATCCGCTAATAGTATTAATGAAGGCATATTGGCTACCGAGCAGGTTGATTACGTAACTCCGTCTTCAGGAAGTAAAAATACAGAATGGTGTTACTTATGCAAGTTAGTGCTGAAAGCTCATTTTAAACTAATACTTTCATGTGGGCATCTATGTTGTGGAAACTGTTATTCCAACATTTTTAAAGGATGGTCATGTAAATGCTCCATTACAAAATAACCAAATTATGAAGATGTTCCATGGATTGAATGTAAAGTTGACTTGGAAAATGTATCTCAAAACTGGATAAATACAAATACAGAACAATGTATGTTATGTGGAATAATATCAATACATGCTAATATAAGATCTATACCAAAGTGTGCACATATATGTTGCATAGGATGTTACTACAAAATGAAAAGAGGATGGTGTTGTTTTTGTTGGAAGGAACATCCATATAACCTATACTTTGATATGTCATCAAGTTTTGGAAATTTTGAAGAATAATTACATGAACAATATTTATAAATTACAGTTTGTAACAGAAATTAGTCATGGCAACTCAGAAAAACTCCAAGAAACTGAAGCTTAATATAAAACAAGCCGTACAATATAACTTATCTGAAATGAGGAAATCTATGGAAACCCCAACCAAGTTTGAACTCAATGCTGATAAAGGGATTTTTTTAATCAGTGTCTAAATTTAATGATCAACACAACATTCATATTCGTACATGGTCGGACGGGAAACCAACAAGAAATGGAATATCCTTGACTGAACAGATGTGGTGGGAAATTCAGAGATATATCTCAGAATTAGACAGTAATATCCTACAATTACAGCAGGGAAATCAGAATGTAGACTATAAATGCCATCTTGGGAAAAACTAGTACATCAGTGTACAAAGTAATTACCCTTTTGTGAACATAAGAAGGTATTAGACACCACCTGGAACAATAAATATTCATCCAACAAAACAGGGACATTATACTATCCTTTGACATGTATAATAAAATGAAAGACTTATTTAATGATATCAATGCATGTATACCTAACTTTAATGAATTTCAACCATGTTAAATGCAAACTAACCATGCAAATGTATTAGGTACATTATCTTGTTATGTTTGTAATCCTACAGGATATAAAGATCACACAAATTTATTAGATTAAGTTGTAATACCTAATACTTGTAGCATATTGATTTACTATTGCTGTAAACGCTTTATTTACTGTAAAGTTTTCTGTGACAATAAATGTATTAATCATTTAAATGTTGTTATATTATATTAAATGAAATGTTTCCCTTATATTAAATGAAATGTTCCCCTATACTTTATTCATTTTATAAGTATGGCTGATCAAAGTCAGTACCTCAAAAGTATATGGTATGATATTAAAAATCCAGCCTCATATTCTGGACCATTAACATTATACCGTTATGTTAAAAAAGATGGAAAGTACGCCATTAGTCTTAAGAAAATTAAACAATGGTTGAGTGATCAAGACAGTTATAGTGTCAGAAAAAGAGTCCTACGTAAATTCAAAAGAGGCCATGTTGTAGTAAATGGTATGGACTCGCTCTGGGACATAGATCTAGCTTCATGCGAATCCTTATCTAAATATAACTCTGGTGTACGATTTCTAATGGTAGCGATTGATGTATTTTCAAGATACATGTGGGTTGTACCCTTATACGATAAAACAAATAAGGAAACTATAAGAGGGCTCAATAAAATTTTGAGTTCAACAAGTAGACGTCCAGTAACTCTTAGAAGTGATAAGGGTCAAGAATGGAAAGGTCGCCTATTTCAAGCGTACCTTTACAAACAAGATATCAATTATTACGCAACAGAAAGCGATAATCATGCAAACTACAGTGAAATTGCCATTAGGTCTCTTAAAAAGGCCATGTACAGATACTTTGCAAGTAAACATACGTTTAATTTTACAAATATCTTGCAAGAAATCGTTTATAACTATAACCATAGAAGTCATTCCAGCTTGAAAGGATTAACCCCTGCTGACGTCACAAAATCGAACGAAAGTGAAGTCAGATTATTTACAATATATCACCCGTCAAAAGAAACGAAAAACCGCATCAAAACAAGTGATAAACTACAAGTATAAAATAGATGACATACTACGCATTTCTCATTTAAAGCATCCTTTTCAAAGAGAATACAATGATCGATGAACAAGTGAATTATTTTATATTTCAAAACGATATAAAAGGCAAGGAATACCTGTATACAAGATAATAGAATTTGACAGAAAGACCCCCGTACTTGGGACTTTTTATGAACAGGAACTACAAAAAGTGAATAAAGCTAAAGAGACAAAGTGGCAAATAGACAATATTATAAAAACTCGATCAGTGAAAGGTGTAAAACAATCCTTAGTCAGCTGGCTAGGTTGGCCAAAAAAGTATAATAGTTGGGTACTTATTGAAGACATTATTGAAAATGAATGACCTTAGAATCATATTACGATCTACAGACTGCGTTGATTATTATAAAGATAATAAAACTTACAATTTTCGTGTCAAGCTTAATAAACCATTAAATTTAGATGGAAGCTGGAAAATAGCTTTAACAGATTTTGCATTTAGCACTGTACTAAAAATTTTCCTAGACAAGAATCCTTATACTTTTGCAGTAACATTTGCAAAGATTCTTTCGTTGGTTGTTCTTCTTTACCATTATTAAGGAATGTATTTTTGTACAATAAAGTTCATAGTGCACTGACCTTTGCTAACCCCTATTACATTCCTGTAAAATTAGGTTATGTAAATGAAATTCATATATATATAACAGACCATAAAAGCAATTTGGCTTCACTTTTAGATGGTACATTGACAATAACATTTCATCTAAAACAGCAAATATTCTAACTGAATAAAAAATGGAAAACATGTATATTAGTGATTGGAAATACTGGGAAAAGCGAGTAAATCAATCCATGAAACCTGAACACAACTTGTTTGGTAATGGTCAAACTATTTTCAAAAAACAGTCAAAAATCCAATCAGACAATGACAGAATGTCTGGAAGCAATGGTGGACTTATCAAACGATGTGTTCATACTAAAAACAGTGCTGAGTTCGAGCTGGAAGGTCCATTGATGGAAGATATTTTTTCTTTTGAGAAATATTTAGTTAATGGAATTGATATTAATTTAAAGTTATACAGAAGCAATAATGCTTTTATGTGTATGTCGAAAGAGGCATCTCCTAATTACAAATTAGTATTGTTAAATGTTCTTTTTAAAGCATGCAAGGTGAAAATAGATCCTGGGATTTATCTTGCTCATGAAAAACAAATGCGAATAACACCTGCACAATACCCTTTGTTGAAAACTGAACTAAAGATGAATAGTATATCTATTAATTCCTCAGAATTTTTATGGGATAATTTATTTCAAAATGCTTAACCAAACAAAATTATCATTGGTTTTGTTAATCAATCAGCTGTGAATGGGAGTTACATTTATAATCCATTTAACTTCTTACATAGTAATGTTTCAAGTATTGGACTATATGTTGACGGTGTTAGTGTACCTAGTCGGCCATTACAGTTAGATTTTGATAAAAATCAATTTGTAACAGCTTATTTAAATTTATTTGATTGCGCGGAAAGTAAACAAAATAACGCTGGACTTACAATTGAAAGGTCCTATTTTGCAAATGGTTACACTTTGTTTTGCTTTGTGAATGAACCAAATAATCTAGGTGGCAAATATTTAAACCTCCTAAAAACCGGCCATACTCGTCTAGAGGTCAGATTTAAAACTCCAACGTCCACCCCGATAAGTTGTTTAATGTTTGCGGAATTTCCCGCCTTGTTACAAGTAGACCAGTATAGAGATATTCGTTTTATTCAACCATGAATTCTAATACAATGACACATATTTTGTCTCAAATACCCGGGACGCAAAATATTGTAATGGGCATTTATGCTAAAGATACTTTACCAAAATATGTTGTTAAGTACCCAAGTATATACATAGTAAACACCGATTTTTCATATAATAAAGGAAAACATTGGGTGTTGTTTTACTTTGAGAATAAAGATAATGCATTATTTTTCGACAGTTTAGGAAAAAGCCCAGGATTTTACTGCTGTAATTTTAATCAGTTTTTAACAATCAATGCAACATTTTTCTACTATAATAAAATAGCTGTACAGCAATTGTATTCTTCTGTTTGTGGATATTATATTATGTTATGTTTTTTGTATTGATGAAAATGAAACATAAAACATATAAAGAAATAATGTCATATTTTACCTTAGATAAAATTGTGAATGATATGTATGTATATGAATTTGTTCAAAATTTGTTTAGTGAATGTATGTAAAATTATAATTGTAGTTAATAAAATAGAGTTTACACAAAATAATGTTTTGTTATTTATCATAGCAATAGAATATGATTTGTCATTCTACATATTGACATAGTGAAGGTAACAACTTTAAAAATGGAAGACTGGTGGAAAGAAGAAAGCTTAATTAAGTTTACTACCCCCTCAATTATTTATATTAACGGACCTGCTATGAGTGGAAAATCTGTTTTAACCAAACGAATTCTGGAAAATGCAAACAAAATGTTCAGCGAACCGCCAGGGAAGATTATTTATTGTTATTCAGAATGGCAACCTCTATTTGATGATATGAAACAATGTATTAAAACAATTACGTTTCATCAAGGCAACATTAGAAGGTTGGGGATGTGAACGACAGCACATGCTATTATGTATCGATGACCTATTCATGCAAGTGACACAGTCAGAAGATGCTGTGCAGTTGTTTACTGTACTAAGTCACCATTTGAAGATATCTGTAATATTTTTGACCCAGTCTCTATATCCGCCAGGTCGGTATTCAAAAACATTAAGTTTACAAGTACAGTATTATTTCCTACTTAGAAATAGAAGAGATAAAAGACAAATTGTCACTTTTGCCTCTCAGTTATATCCTGGCAAAACTGGTTATTTTCTAGATGCTTATGAGAAATGTGTATCGCAGTCTTATGGCTATCTACTTGTAGATATATCGGCAAATACTGATCAAAGGTTCCAGTTAAGAACTAATGGTTTTCCTGGTGAGGTTACAAGATGTTTCCTTCCTTTAAACTATAAATAAGATATGTAACTTACATTGATATCAGATGTATTTCACAAGTGACAATGGAAACTTTAATAGAGAAAAATATTACTTTTTTAAACTATTTGTCAGTCTCTAGTCCTAAACATAGAAAATTATTAATAGAAAACTCCACCAATTATCAAGTAGATGTAATATGTGCTTTGTTTTTCAACTTTTTAAACGGTGTAATACCTATAAATACTGACGATCTTCAAATCATGTCATCATTTGAAAAGCCAATGTATATGCTTGCAGACAAAACTATAAGTAGGATAGAAAAAAGGAGCTTGCTAATAAAGAAACAGAATTTATTATCATTATTTTTAAATATTATTTTACCAGTCATTAAAAATGAGTCGAGAGTTAATTTTATTACCCAAGGCTCAATATGATCAGCTTAAAAAGCAATCTATGTTGGGAGATAATAGTGAAACATTAAAACAACCGTCTATGTCAGAACAGGAACGTACTGAACAGTTTTTACAATTACCGGATGATAGTAAAGTATCGGATGAAGAAGACTTTATTTTGAAATTGATACAGATGACTTTGCCTAAAAACATTGTAAATAAGGCAAAAGCATTATATACTTTTTTGAAACAAAACGCTCTTAACATTATATCATGGGATCAATCAGGTCGTATTAAAATACATGACCGAATCATTCCAAACACACATATTGTGGATTTAATCAAATATACCGTATCACCATTGGCTACAATTCACCCGGAAGGAAGTGAGGAATTTTATTCAGTTCTACAGGACATTAACACGCCAGCCAGTTTGATAGCCATAAAAAGGAACAAAACACCTCAGTTAGGTGCAGGATATGTAAAAGGGATAAGTTCAATAATTCCAGGACAGTTATTTGATAAAAATACTAAAATTAAGAAACAGACATCTAATACAAAAATAAAAAACAAATAAATACAATGGCTAAAATATTCATTTTATTGTTATTTCCAGTATAAACTGTATGTATATATTTTGTAACATGTGAAATAAAAGATAATAAATAATAATAATAAAACATAAATAATGCGTTCCAGAATAAAAAAAGGAAATTCCAGATGTCCTTTTTCCGGGGGTCGACCTACAGACACTTTTTCAGCAACAAATTTACATGCATAGAGAGATAGAGAGAGTGTATGTTGACATAGGGAAACAATCCCCCTATCTTTTAAACCTCCGACGAAACGCATTGCACCTGTTCGTTCTGCGGATAATATTCCACTATTTTCTATATGGGTTTATTTTCTAAGGATAATGTTGGAATCGTTGCTCGGAGTTATTTGATGAATAGTCATAGAGCAAAATATTTCTCTTACTTTTAAACAGTCAATATTAATGCCTAATTAATAAATTGAAGACGACCAATACTTTTTTAAAATATGAATTAGGAGGGTTAAAAAAACTAATGCAAAAATATCTGATAATTTTTCGGTACATGCTTACATACTTTTCTTTGAAAATATATAGTAGAGAAAAAAAATCATACAATAATTAATTCACATAAAATAGATAAAATAATAATTTGCTATATAAAATATGATGACATTTATCTGTTAAAGGAACTCCACTGAGGTTTATAAGCTTAAAACATAACATTTTAATTTTTCACATAGATAAACATGAGCACTTTAAACAGAAATATTGATAACATATAACTAAGAGATACACCCGAAATACACTGAAAGTCATATGTTTGTGCTATGCTCAATCCGATTTGAGTGAAAAGCGTTTAAACGCTTTTCAATTTTGGGTCATTTATCACTATTATAATAATTATCCTAGAAAAACGGAGCGAGCAAATGATCTGAAATTTTGCACATAAGTTATTAGTATAGATCTACATCAAATGGAGTACTAGTCTCAAAATATTATTTGCAGTCCCGTCATGTCAAAAAACCTCAGTGGAGTCCCTTTGTCATCAAATTGTTAAGGACATAAATATGTGAATCAAATAACCCTTCACGTTTACTTAAAACTATAAGCATGTTTATCTTGATGCTATTGTTTATACTATATTAAACATGTAATGTAAAACATATTTTTATTTATTTTACACGTATGAATAAATCATTCAGAAATATTGACGAAATGTAATGCGTTTTTATCATTTTTCGTATTTTGTCTGTATAAGCTTTCTTTTACTGCAGTATAGCCTATTTTTCGTCAATATGCATATTACAAATAAATAAAAAAGAGGGCTGTAATAGCTGCACTCATTTTAAAACAGAGGGAAGAATATATTTGACCGAAAATTTACTATTTTCTATAATTACGGTATTTGAGCCGCGTCACGACAAAACCAGCATAATGGGTTTGCGACCAGCATGGATCCAGACTACCGTGTGCACCCGCGCAGTCTGATCAGGATTCATGCTGTTCGCTTAGAAACTCTAATACAAGTACAGAAACTGATAGCGAACAGCAAGGATCCTGATCAGACTGTGCGGATAGACAGGCTGGTTTGGATCCATGCTGGTCGCAAACCCATTATGTTGGTTTTGTCGTGACACGGCTCAATTTTATTTTCATTATGATTATCAATTTATCATATCTTATCCGTGTATTTACGACTGGTGAAATATTTATTTTCATACCTCTCAATCAAGTAAACAGTAGGAAAAAAAACACCTTAAAATCTTCTTTACATTATATTCTGAAATACCCTTAATATTGCATACATAAAATGCGTAGATTATTATTTTTCCTGTTTTTAAACTTTCAGAATTTATTTTTTACAGCAGGGAAACTTATTCCCGTATTTTCACTAGTGTCTTGCCAGACAACATTTTTCTGAAGTCAGCCACATCACAAAGTTAAAGCATTGTCTTTCAAATTTCAAAAAGTCGAACATGAGAAATTGTATATAATAAAATGATTTTTTTTCTCTCTAAATACATGATTAATTTTCACATTGTTGCATTAAAGTTTTGATATTTCACTCGTCGTGAAATATCTATTTTCATACTAGAATTCCTGTATTTATAGAAAGAAACTTAACCATCACATATTTAAATTGAATCATCTTTTATCTTCTATAGGAATCGCAAATTAAAAAACAAATGAAAATGATTTCGTCGTCACTTATTTATTATTTTATTTTTAGTACGATACATGTGTAATTCATTGCCCAAGATATGTTTGTTAATTGCTGAAAAGTAAAACAACTAAAATAGAGAAGCAGCACTTGGTGAAATCTAGGTATGGTGTGATATCTTGTTGTATTTTTCTATTACATCAGTTTCTTCACATCAAAGATCCTTTATCTGAAAACAAATATTGAAACAACGGTTAATCGTTGTATAATACAACCTAGTTTAACGTCATCATTTGTTTTATTGATCACAAACATTTAAATGAAATAAAAGAATAAAGTAACTTCATTTTTGTATGGATTTATAAAATGTAAAACCAGATTCTGTATTTATAAATATAATACAAGTACAGAAACTGATAGCGAACAGCAAGGATCCTGATCAGACTGCGCGGATAGACAGGCTGGTTTGGATCCATGCTGGTCGCAAACCCATTATGTTGGTTTTGTCGTGACAAATATTATATATATATTTAAGATAAATAAGAAAATAACTCCCATACGATGATTTCATAGCATATGTATTTCATTCATATAATTATACAAGGATTGTATAAAACATATCTTCCTTACACTTTCCCTGTACACTGACATTTGCTTAAAGTATTATTTTAATATTCTACAATAAAATGAAACAATAAGTGAAAATTCTTGCAACCTGCTGCATTAGCATAGTATAAAGGTGTCATAAATATAAAACAGTAAGGGAATAACTCCGCCTATTTTTTAATCAAACGCTTGAATCGTTCTAGCTAATAAACCAGTAAGTTCCATTACAGCTGATGTAACCACAACTGAGAATTCATTAATAATTTATCGGCTAGTCGAAGTTCATGACCTCGTGTAAATTGTTTACAAGTGTCTGCAATTTGTAACAATTTTCAACATGGCTAATGAAGATACGACTTTCAGCGAACTTATTTGTTAGTTTCTTCACATGGCCTATAATAGATACAAGAAAATACGCATTTAAAATAATTTTATTCTAAAAGTTTTAATAATATCCTTTTAATCGCTTGATTATTATGTTATTATCTTTTTCTGTATCTAAAGATATTATATCAATATTCTTACAATGTGCAAAGATAAAGAAAATGTTACTAAATCATTTATATTTTTTAAAGAAACAACAGAGATTTCTTCTCAGTTTTTATTTCCTCATTCAAAAGAAAGTAACCTTTTTCGTCTTTTGGGTCTTAATATAATCGATAATCGACATAAAATAATGTACAATGAACATATATTGCATAAAAAGTCAACTTATTAAATCATGATAATGATAAATATCATATCGCCTGAACAGAAAAACTGAAATTAATACCTTTGATTTGCATTTGATGATCGCATAATCTTTCGCTCTATTGAAGTGTAGTCCATTTTATTATAAAACAATAACACGCTACCACATTCTTATAAATGTTGTATACATGGTACTTCTGCACATCATGTTTTCCATTACGATGAGATAGCTATAGTGTCCGCTTAATTCGTTCCAGATATTAAATTACGCGTCAGAATGTTCCGGTGTCGCGTAATTATCACACGCGTGGTAATATTACCACGCGTGTGATTATTACGCAGGGTCGTAATTATCACACGGTTTGGGGTAGTGCCGTGATAATCACACGGACGGTATTATATTTACACTTAATATTCTTCAATTATATATCATTTTTTTCCTAAATGATTTCCGCGTCTAATGGTGTAAATTTTATTAAAAAGCTATGATTTTAAAGTGTAAACTTAAGACAGAAAATGTTCTTTCCTAAATATCAGCGTGCAATCTTTCGATACAGACATTAATATAAATAATGCCTGATACAATTGAAAAATATTTTTCAGTTTAGGTTTCTCTCTTTTAAAATAGTTAAAAAAAGTCTGTTTCATGGATTTCCCTCCGTTTTTTTTAAATTTATATTTGTCCCCCTTTTTTAACTGAAATATGTTAAGTCTTATTTGTTGCGCTTTGTGTATTTGCATGCAATTCAAGATACTAGTAAAATCCAAAATTAAATGAAAAGAATAAATAAATAAATAAATAAATAAATAAATAAATAAATAAATAAATAAATAAATAAATAAAATAAATAAATAAATAAATAAATAAGTAAATAAGTAAAAGGAAGACTCGATATGGCAAAGATCTAGTTATAGTAATGGTGTGAAAAAGGGTTAAGTATACGGAAAGCAGAGGTCCATGAAGGTGTGAATTCTTTTTTAATTGGCATGACATTTCCATAATATTAAACTTATATAAAAACCACGTTCCGTTTTGATACACCAAAGAATGTACATGTGTATATGCTGTCAATTGACTCATGAACCTGAAAAAAGTGTTGATCTGTATAACTTCGAAGTTATATTTGTTGATTATGAACTTTCCCGCTATAGTTAATATATTGTGTTATATTTATATAACGTTCTTAGCCTCGTTTATTATGTTTATTGCAAATGTATTATTACCTCATGTTGTCATGTTCGCATGATCTGAGTGGAATAAAGAATAGAATAGCAATGTAACTCATATGTCAGGGATATGTTTGCGAAAAAATTGTCAATTATTTCAGAAATATCCATTACATATATCATAATAGAAGTTTTCAACAAATAAGACATCAACACTATTTCAGTAGTTTAATTATGAAAAATAAAAAAGATTGCTTTCGTATTTCATATAATGAATATGAAATTTTCTTAATTACAACAGTTTTCACGTGAATTGTAAAAAAGGCACAATTAAGGATTCGCGTTAATTACATAATATAATATGATATAAAAGTAACTTAAATTCAGTATATGTTAAACTAGCTCTTATTATTCATCAGTTTACCTTAAGAATTTGATAACACATCTTCTAATCTTTTAAGGTAAAGATAAATTGGTGCAGGTTGATGCTGGCTAAATAGTCCGAAATGAAGGGGAAAACATGTAAGCTATATAATAAGGGTATTGTTGTTTCAATGCTACTAAATAACGATAACCCTCTTAGTAGCAAAAGCTATTCATTGTGTTGGTGATGAATTTCGCTCTAGTGGTGTGTGGTTCACACGTACGGTCATATACTTAATCAGACATACTGGTAATACATTTTTTTCCAAAAGGTTTTCCGCAAAATAATTTCTTTTTCAATAATACGGCATTTTATGGATTTCTTTTTTATGACAACAAGACGACCGATCGTAATGAATAATCATTGTTTTGTTTTTAAAGTTTTTTTTATTACAAAGAAAATATCTTTCAATGACGATAGTACTGGTACTGACCACATTGAATGGCAATGATGATATTGGTTGTCGACATGCAGCTCCACATAGTTATGATGACCCTCTTAGTAATTATAATAATCATTGTGTTAGTGATTATGAGAAATATTTCCACCAGTGTGAGTATTACGCTACAGCTTTAATATTACCACGCGTGTGATTATTACGCGGCGGCGTAATAATCACACGGTTAGGGGTAGTGCCGTTAGAATCACACGTACGGTCTTAGATTTACTCCAAAATAGTTAAATCATACACCATTTTATTTACAAATGAATTCCGCATCTAATAGTATAATTTTTGTGAGAATTAATTAATTTTCTAACACACGGGAGTGTTTTAAAAAGCATGTATTGCAGCGATTTTTAAATAATTATGACAACCTTCGTTATGAATAATTATAATTATTATTATGTTCTGATAAATATTTTTTTTAAAGTTTTAGTTCTAATTTTAGAATGTGTTATATTTATCGTGTTTTCACTTCGTGTTCAAGACAGTTGTGATTTTAAATATTGATAATAGCTATGTGTGATTTTTATATTTTGCCAGGGATGTAAATAGACAATCATTGATGTGTCATTTTTCCATTTGAGAACATTGAATACACACATTCGCATCCAACAGGTTAAGTTTAAGACAAAACACAGTTGTGATTATGATGATAAATGGGCAACGGTAAAAATATATGTACAAATGAGCCAAAATTGTTTAATTTCAGTATAATTGATTATTGACAAAGTTACGTCCCCTTTAAAAAACTACCTCATTAAATAACGTTTAACTGCTCACGAGTGTATTTTTTATTTAGACTGTAGTTATATTTATATATTTAGTGCTTGGAACATATTAATACATACGTAAAAGTGAAGGGAGTTCAATGAGAAGGTTATTGATATATATTTAAGGTCACGGGGTTCTACTGACTATTCAAGCAACGTTGACACAAAATTTTACAATTTGAATTTTCAACTGTGTTCAAATTTATAAAGTGGTTCGGTTCTGTGACCAGCGTGTGATTATTGTGCGGCGGCGTAATAAGGGCACGGTTATGGGTAGTGCCGTGATAATCAACACACACGACTTTATGGGCACGGTTATGGGTAGTGCCGTGATAATCACAGACACGACTTTATAATTAATCAGTTTTATCCGAATGATAAATGATGATTATTTTATTCTAAAACCAGTTCTGCGTTTAATGGTAATTTTTTTTAGAATTCTATGGAACAGAATTAATGCATTTATTCTATCTTGCTTGGTGACATTGGAACTTGCATTATGCTTAATTCCATCTTGCTTGATGACATTGGAACTTGCATTATGCTTGATTCCATCTTGTTTGATGACATTGGAACTTGCATTATGCTTAATTCTATCTTCCTACATGACATTAGAACTTGCATTATGCTTAATTCCATCTTGCTTTGTGATATTTAAACTTTGCATTATGCTGGATTCCATTTTTCATTATTTCATTCAAACATTTCGTAGTGACCAATTCTTTCATTGAGTGATAACAATGAAACTGGAACAAGCCATTTGGAATACTAAAATGTTAACGTCATATACCTTTATGTATAAATTACCTTTCTTCATGCATGCTCTAAACAAACCATTTACGGTTTAGTTTTTTGTATTACTTTTATGTAGAAGTCATTTAAGATTGACTATTTTTTGTTCCCTGATGGATGCGCTTATATCCATTATTCAGTGTTTATGCTTAATAAAGCTCGGTGTCCGAGGCTTTGTGGATTATGTTTGATCATCTTTCATTATGATAAACAATTTAAACTATGTCGCGATTTGTGAACTGTTAAGGGGCGAGAACTCTGTTATCGATATCAACGGAATTTTTCCACGATTCGCCTATCATCGGAATTTTCCGTATAGATGTACATGTATATATAAATAAAATACGTAGTAAGCGCTTAATACATAAATTGCAGTTGAAAGAATATAAATACAAGTAGTAAAGGATTATGCAATATAATTTTATATATGTATACAGTCTAATAGAAAAAATATGCTCGTAAACAGTTATTCAATGGGGCAGTTATACGTACAGTGGCGGGTCCAGGCCCTGGCTTAAGGGCTGCACCTACCCCCAAATATACGTTCATGAGCTGGGATGGAATATATACGTGTCAGTTTCATGCAATTGTCTTCTTAGTGTACTCCCTTACCAAAACATATTATGCTGTCATCCAGTTGTTAAGCACCGGCCTAGGTACTGCGAAGGTCTTTATCTAATGACTTGGACATTTAAAAGTAAAAATTATTGGCCTTTTAACTTAATAAATGTCTCAGAGTCACTAATAGTGGCGAATAGGTATGTAACACATTTATATATACATGTATAATAAGGAAAGAAGGAAGTTGTTTATTTTTGTAACATGTGCATAGTCAATTACAAATAAGCCGCGTCACGACAAAACCAACATAATGGGTTTCAACCAGCATGGATCCAGACCAGCCTGCGCGTCCGCGCGGTCTGATCAGGATCTATGCTGTTCGCTATCAGTTTCTCTACAGTGACTGCAACAGAAGAAAATAATGAAAAAGATAGAGAGTCATCGATTGGCCACGCACAGGTGACAGTATGATTAAACGCCAAATTTAAGGCGATTCTACGCTAAATATGGGGCAACAAAATGATTTTTTATAGTCACGGTTCAGAACTGTTCACTATTTAGGGGAGATGATGTGTAAGTGGCTTGATAACTCAGGTGGTAGAGATGCTGTACACTATTCCGTGGGTCCAAGGTTTGAGTTCCGGTCAGGCTGCATATTTTTCTCATCCTGTGACACTTGGCGCCAAACGGGGGACCGTGACTGAATATAGCTCAGAGTTTAATTAACATTTCTCTGTAACTCAGTAAATTTGAGGATGAACTTAAATATTGCAGGGGAGTATGTCACAGTTCAGAACTGTTCACTATTTAGGAGAGATGATTTGAAAGCGGCCGGATAGCTTATATGACTAGGAGCCGCAGTACAGTATTCCGAGGGTCCCGGGTTCAAGTTCCGGTCAGGCTGCACATTTTCTCACCCTGTGACAC